>NW_024610062.1:0-124999 GCF_016920785.2 Ixodes scapularis | reverse complement strand
TTCTGCAAAAGACGCGGAACTTCTCCACTGGGCACGAAAGCGAACCGTGCTTGGCACCGTCCCACGACTACGAAACAGACTAAACGCTGCCCCTGCAGAACCTTCCATTCTCCGCAACGGGCGGCCTATGCCACGTGACAGATGTCCGTTCTTATGTGCCGGCACCTCACAGAACCCAGAAGCACCATGTCCGCCACCATCGCGTTGAGCGCGCTCCGCTTCGAGAGGCCCCAGAGATAAAACTTTGAAGTCCCACGATGAGTCAAGTTTAAACTAAGTTACAACACCTAATTTATAATTTCTATTTTGAGCACAACCACACAAACAGACCGTTATCAAGACCTTTCAACACCTCTGTTTATTGCGCTATTCAAACCTCTATTGTAATGATTCTTGCGCAGACGGCCCTATTCGAGAATAACGAGCTCTTCGCCCCCTTGCGTGTCTCCTCTTTTCTTTTTGGCAACCACGAAAACATTCACTTATACAAGTTTATTTTTTTTTTTTTTTTTTACTTTCTGGGCCCCGTTTATTAAGTTGGTACCTTTCTTCGGTCACTTGGTATACCTTTCCTTGGTCTCATGACGCTAGTGTATACAGCAAATACGTGACACCTCATTAACACGACATAGCAACCACTGCAGTCAAGACATGGTTTTTTGCGGAGAGCAAGTCGTCTGCTTCTTGCGCAGGAGTTACTGTAACGTCAGAGCGACGCCAAGCACTCACTGGCCTCGAATGAACGAATAGTGGGTAGACCTCAACGCTAGATGCCTCTTGGTCCATCCACTGTTTATTTTTCTTCTTCTTTTTTTAAATTGTCCAATAAGAAGTTGGTGTCATTCTGACATCACCACAACTTCTGCGTGAGAAAGCAGACAACTTACTCTCCGAATAAGGACGAGGCCCAAACATGGCGCTGCTACCAATGTGCAGCATGTTTGCGTGGACTGTAACCACCAACAGCACAAAAAAAAAATCTCTTGGCGTGTTTTATTACGTTAATTTCCGAGTCCTGCTTCGTGATTGGTTCTTGGGCATTCTCCTCGGCGAATGCCGCCATCTCATTGGCTGCCGAGCAATCGTGAAATGCTCGGGACCCGCCACCCCGTTGCGTTTCTGAGGCTGTCGGCGGGTAGAGATTCACGCGTGGTGCTGACGTCACGCCACTGCGGTGGCGCTGCCGTCGGTGCTGCTCATGCGCAAACGCTTCTTTTACCGCCATTCTGTTTGGCTTTGTTTTTTATGTCGTTTAATTTACTTCCAATACGATATTCCTTTTTTTTATGTGTGTGCTTTGATTTGTTTGCAAAGGGACATTACGTGACGGACGAACGAATGGCAGGGTAAAAGAAAGTTCAGCAGCATTCCTCGCAAGAAGCACCGCTTTTTGCCCGTGTTCAGCCTGCCATAACGTTTTCTTCCTGGGTGAATATTTGATTGAAATACAAAACAAACGCGCATGAAGAACATTAAGTGATAGAAAAGCGGTAAATCAACATTTCGTGTGGATTATATTTGAGGGAAAGGTTTGATTTAATTCATAATGGTCAAATAGGTGTGATCTAAATCACGATTAAAATCATCTTGTTTTTTTTTTTTTTTTTCTCCACCTGGTATATAGGGATCTGTATTAAATTTTGTCATTAATTGTCTACACTTCTGAAAATACCCGATAACTTGCAGGTACAGCACGTGTAAAAACAAAATAATGGTAGACTGATACTACGAAATAATACTACTAAATATTTCACGAACACTGTGACATACGATACGTTCTGCCGCATTTTTTGAGGTGCACCCTCGGCGCCTGCTCTGCTTCCTAGCGGGCCCTCTCGCCCTTTATGGTCGAATTGATAGTTTTCAAAACGGTCTTCTAAACGTTCGTGAGGTTCATTGTATAATGCCAAACATATCTTGCAAGGGCTCAATGCACAGTAAACTTAAACGTAACAGAAACTACACTTGATTGGACCAGTAATCTACAACTTTTGTGCCTTCAGTAGTTGTCTTTTCTGGCAACGCCTGACTCACATTATCATTATGGGCTCAACACTGCGAACCATTTTACGCAGGAGTCGCTTGAAAATAAACGCTACCGTTTCTTATCCTACCCTGAATATTTGCTAACAGGCTGGGCGTTTATCTCTCGATATACACCTAAATTTTACTTTTTTCTTTTTTTATATTTCATGTGTGTTTCGGGGGTTCTTTTTCACAGGTACGCAACACGTGTGAGGCAGATCACCAATGACGTCGTGAGGGCCTCGGAAACGAAGGAAATTGCCAAGCTAAAATCTGTGAGTGTGTTCTTCAGTTCAATGTCAAATATGCACTGTTACTTTGGTACATAGAAAGACCCGTCTTCACGATATAATACTGCTGGGTTTTTTTTTGTTTTGCTTTTGCGTGTTCGTCTGTTTTGATGGTCGGAAATTATGTCTTACAGCCACATCCGGCTGTTCTCGCACGACTTTCAACGTTCGAAATTAAAAAAAAAAAAAAAATTCAAGCATGCAAAATGAAACGTTTTATGCTATAACGAAGGCCACCGTGCTTTAATTACGTGATAGGTAATTTTTAATTGTTTCAAAATGGCCGGCTGCTACTGAATGACGTAATTTCCGATCGCCTAAAAAACCATGCACAGGCCTTGTTAGAAAGTAGAAGTGTTATCAACTACCTTCTTTAGGTAAGCCGATGCAGCGAAGTGGGAGTAAAAGGATTCAGGAGAAAGTAGTACAAATGTTTAGGGAGACGAGGAAGCCCAATTTAGCTAGCTTTAAGCAAAAGACTAGTCTTGGATAAACAAGCTAATGGATATATGTCTCAAACATCTCTTGATACACCTGGAACGCCTTTAAAGAGAGAGGAGCGTGAACCGCAAAAAGCTCAAAATGTTGCGGGCACTGACTAAATAGTATCTTGGCTAATTGAACAGTTTCCTAACCTATAATCGCCTAAAATCTTGTCAAAGCCGTAAAGTAACGGAACTATCATACCTTTGAGAGGATAGTCAAGCTAACAAGCAAAAGACTGATTGGGCTTGAACCAGCATCCCAACAAGTAATGTCAGCACCCTGAGAAATTCGGACCTGTTTAAAGAATCGCTGAAGCAATTACAGCAGTTTAATTATTTTGTTATAGCCCAACTCGCTGTAATTTATTATTTCATGGCTATTATAACTTCTCCTGCGTTCATCTAACATCATTAATTGTAACATATCTCTCGCTTTTGTGCGAAGGGTATTTCAACTGTCCTGTTACTGTAACAAGAGCTGAGGGACACTTGTATGTGACGCGTTCTCTTTATTTATACATAGTGTGACCTCATTTAAGGACTTGGTAGGAGTGGGGATGCAGCAGCACAAAACAACTGTAGTAGATTGCGCGCATCCCGACTGTGACGTCACAAAGTCTAATTATGACGTCAGAGTCTGACTGTGAAATCAAAGCCCGACTGTGACGACACAGAATCCAACAGTGGCGTCACAGTTTGCAACTGCGACGTCAAGGAGTTTTCCTTTGACGTCACAAAGTTCGACTGCGAAGTCCCAGGAACTCGGCTCTCAGTACTACTCTCAGTATAAGTCTCGATTTGAATATGAAGATGAGCGAGAACAATTACGATTTTTCCTTTCCGGGAGGAGAACAATGATGGCTAATTATCGAATTTTATCTTACGACTTTCAGGTGATCGCAAAGCTGAAGAAAGAAATAGGAACGTGAAAAAAGAAGCAAGACGAAAGTTGACGCCCCACCCCAAACAGCCTCGTCTGTTCCCCGTGACACTATTTATTATGCCTTCTTTTATTTTTATTTTTTTTTCGTTTTAACAGGACATGCTGTCAAGATCTTGATCTCAGGTGGTCACCGATTTCCGCGGCGCATCTTTTATATGAAAGGAATAAAAATAGTAAACCAATTTCACACCTTCGTTCAACTGTGGAGAGGAATCTCTTTTAAGACTGCAATAAAACTGACTCAAGATAACTAGGAACAAAGAGGAGTTCTTTCTCGTATTGGGTTTCAAAGACTGAGGCAAGCACGCAATGTAAATGCGGCGGCACTTAATGAGTTCTTTTTTTTTAAATGTAATTAAATGGAATGTGACACGTGGCGAAAGAGTTGTGAATGTATATGAAAGACTTCTTATTTTATCCATTCTTCGGAGTGGAATTGGTTTTATGTTCTTCGAAATGCCGCTCCGCTCACAACCTGACAGTTAAATGCCCCCGCGCCCGACTAGGTTATTCTATCATACTCCATTTCACTTTACGTCTGACCACAGCCGACGCTGTACCATCCTAATGAGCCAATCACGCATTGACAAAGTGCACCGTCAGGCCATCGTCGCTTTTGTGTGTCGTTCATTAAAACGACAACGAGCGGGTCGTGAAAAATCGCGTACTTTGCGCTGCTTGACTGCGGTCGAACATGAAAGTGAAACGGAGTGGATAAGACATCTTGGCTATGGAGCGCAAGTTCGCCCGCTTTATTTGCAGAGGTTCTAATGACGTGAGAACGCCGAGCTCTAATTGGCTCTGATTGGAAGGATAGTGGGTAGACCTCGAGCCAGCTTGCTTTGAGGTTTACCCACTATCCTTCAATCAAAGCCAATCAAAGATCAGCGTTTTCTAACGTCACCACAACCTCCGCAAACAAACAAAAAAGCAGATGAACCTCCGCTTTGCATTTGTATGAAATTAATGCGATTTTCTGGTGCTGTTTCGCGGCGTTACGAGAAACTATCGCGAGCGGCGCGATAACTTTTCATACTTTGCCTTACCATAAGTCCGGACACTACCGACGCTACGAGCTGATGGCACTCTAATCAAACAGCGTCCAAAGCGTAAGTCAAGCGGCCTTCTTTGTATATATGACTGGTTCAGCGATGATGGAACATGTACAGAAATTTGACGAACACCACGTTGGTCCGCTTTTGACGTTGCACGATTGGTCCAATCAGCTCGTCTGCGTCCGTACTTAAGGTGAAGAGAAGTAAATAACGGTGGCCGAGCGGTAAACGATACGAGGCTTACGATATTTCCGCCTCTCATGCGAAGAGGTTTGCTGAATTCGAATAAAGAGGGAACAAAGGAGATTTTCAGGTCACGTGACCAGTTAAGTAGGGAGTAGTGCCACTAAATAAGCTACGCTTCAGAGTAACGACACTTGGCCACTTTGTGGCTTAAAATCATGGTTGCCAGTTATCTGGAGCTTTATCTGATATCCCAGGAAATGCTTTTCCGTCCTCCAAAAATGTTTAAACAGACCGCGACAGAGAAAGCATTATTACATGAGCTTCCTAACACCGAATCGAATGCTGAGAAAGTCGCGCTTTTGAATCCTGACGATCTCCAGTTGCGTCTGCTCTGCACAAGCCCCAATATGGCGGCGCCCACAACAATGTCGGGGAACGGAGTGCCGATACTCTAAGCGCAGCTCATATAGTGGCTCTAGTAGGGAGAAAAGCGGGGCGAACTCGTCGAGCTCGCGAGACATTGCGCGCACGCAGCTCTTCTCCGAAAATTGCCTGTGGACGGCAGTCCGTCTGAATACCTTCGAACTCGATTGTCCCCCAAAGAACTTGTCACGTGATTGCCTAACGCCTTTCGTGAGCCCTTCACCACGTGCCGTTTTTATGTGGTAAAGTTCAATGAAGTCGCCGTCGTGCCGCTAATAACGTATGCGTCATATAAACGACTCTCTTCGCACACTAGTGGGTTTTAGGGAACCGTTTTTGCACATCCGATTCTGTACGATGGGCTCTCCGGTACCCACTGCGCATGTGCGAGTCTTATGCGGAAGCATATACGCAGCGCATCGTATCGTATCGGGTGTGCAAAAACGGTTCCCTAAAACTCTCTACCGTCTGACGCGTGCGTTCATGCTTGTATGGCGGTCCTGTCAGATTACTCACGCCAAAACACGGTATGCCGACGTGTTTGAAGCACACATGATTCGAGCATATTTGATGCTTTTCCTCAGATAATTCTGTCTCCATGTCTGCAGCGAACGCTGTGTCTTTTGTGCGACGTATGAACCGTGTGACTCCGACCTTAAGAACTGGCGCTCAATGATGCATCATTCAATAGAATCATCTATAGAGCTTTGCGTACATACGCTTCTTTATTATTTTCTCAAATTGTTGGAGTGAATAATTTCCTAACGGATCCAGGTGCCTCATGTGATTCATTCCATCTAATAAAAAAATATAAAAAAGCAAAAAACTTCAAAGCTTCCGAAGGATTTTCTCAGGTCTGCATACACTGTTATTGAGCAACAGAAAAAAAAATCTACCGCCTTGGACACTTTTTGGTCCAACACACAGAACAGTTAAAACGCCTATCGAACGCTCACTTCCTGGACAATTTGGTTAGTGTTGGTGGCTTTATACCCATTTGCGCCATCCAGTCACCTAGTGGAGATCGGTGGCCTCACTGGTTGTGCTCTTTGTGCCTTCATGTCATAGAGACGTCGAGGCAACACTCCATGGCTGCCAGCCGGTGGTCGTTCTGCGCTCACGGTCCTTGTACCACAAGCTGCTGGTCGCTGCCGCCGATCAGTTTTATCGTTTTATGGAGCTCTTCACATCGGCTACAATTTTCTTAAGTGACCTCCGCTGTTCGACAAACCTCGCAGTGCAGAATGCATCGAGACCATGGAGCTTCAAACTGCCGCTTGCAGTTTGCGTCGGTCACCATGACGTCCTCACAGCAATGGTTCAGACTCGTCTGCACGGACATTAGGTTGTCAGAATCTTTGCCAGTGCTTCCTTGATCTCGTGAAGGTCCCGTTCAATGCCATTGTCAAGGTCGTGGCTGTCGTCAGCGTACGAAGGTTTGCGTGCGACCGAAATGGTGCTACAAAACTTCCTGCAGCGCCTCACGATGTCGCATCGCAGCACAAACAAGTGTCACCGAGAACAAGGCACGTGCGGAAGGGACAGTTCTTCAAGTGCTGAAGATCACTGGACGCCGGGTCCACAAAGTTGCAGCCACTGGCTTTATTTAAGCAGGTCACCTGAAGAAAAATAAACAGGAATATATGGGACAACAGCTTATAAGCTCCGTATTCGGAAACATCCTTAAGCCCTTTCAGTGTGATTCAGGCAACTAGAAACTTTGGCCGCAATCAAGCGATGGCGGATAGTGCCACTCGACCACAGCAAGACAATCCTCAATCTGAAATCCAGCCCGAAACAATGGAGATCAGTGCTTCGGATCACTTCGGTACTTCGGCTTCGCTTGCACACTTCTTTATGATCCATTCCATTTTACTGTGTGACTTCTGTGAGAAAGCACTCCACCCATGAAGCACGTGGAGCCAAATCTCGCGCTGCAGAAGCCATTCAATTCTCTCCCCTGCCCGTTTCAATCTGGATCAGCATCGTACCGGCGTGAGGTCATTTATCAGTATTGCTGATGCCTGTAAAAAAAAATCATTGGCTAAATTTCTCATCAACAGTGGGTAACAATGTCGCCATGTTCAGGTAGAATAACCTCCTGCTGTATAAACAACGAACGACTAATTATGCTTTCGTCGCTCCACCCAATATTGATCTTTTTTAATGAGACATTGAGCACTTCATAAAAAAAGGGAAGAATACCTAAAACACTAGACACTCAACGCAAATTGAAGTATATACAAGCATGGATAAGAGCTGCCGGCGATCCCGAACAAATTCTTCCAACTAACGAGATGCGTTGTCTTCTATCTAGAAAAAACACGCCTCAGTAAAAGGTTTTAATTTTTCTGCGATTGTCGGGTCATGCCGTAGTGCAAGGTCCGACACTTTGTCATTAATAAAAGTGTTTTTAGCCATTAAAGCGGCCATGAAATTATTTTTTCAACTTCTTCCTTTCCAGCTTTCCTCAAACAGCAAAGTCAAATTAGTCGTTAGTTGTTTATACAGGAGGAGGTTTGTCTGCCAGAACATGGCGACATTGCTACCCACTGTAGATAAGCAATTTAGCCAGTGCAGTACAACCGCTAGCCTGGGGTTTTTAACACGCACCACGAAGTAATGATACACGACTGCACGCTGGTACGATGCTTATCCAGATCGCAACGGGCAGGGTGGTGATTGAACTCAGGATCCCCGAGTTCTGCAGCGCGAGCTTTCGCTAAACGTGCTCCGAGCTTGTGTGCGCTAGGGTGCCTTCATGTGCGCTTTGCTTAGTGTGGAAACATCTGGCCATTTTGTCCCACACATTCATTTTTATTTTTTGCTCAGAAGCGCGTGAAAAAGCGTAACCCTGCACGCGTTTGGCGTGCTGTCGGCATCGGCTACTACAAACGGTGGCAACACCCTAAACAGAAGGACATTGAGGCATCCTAGTGTACGCTAGCCCACTCGGCCACCGATCCCCCCACACTAGGGAATTAGTCCCTCCCAAGCGATGATAAGTGACGTCAGGGCACTCATTGGCCACGAACGCGAATCCAAATATTCGTCGACGGATTGATTGTTGACGGGCGCGTACGTCCGAGTGCCGCAGTGCTCCTTTCCAATGCGTGAGGTGGGGTAGGCTTACGTGTTTTGGGTACCGTGGATAGGCTGCACAACCTAAAACCCCTTCATGTTTTAAAAGTAGCGCTAGGTTCGTCAATGCACAAGGCACGTGCAATGTGCAGCCCTTGGGAAGATTATGGCGGCACAGCGCAGCACTGAGCTAAATTTCAGACGCCATGTTCTTCCCATAAGTGTAGCGCGGCACATGTCTCGAGCATTTCCACAACAATAAATGGTGCCACTTTTCCCAGGATAGAGGGACTTTAGTACATCCTACCGCGGATTATCACAGTGAAAAGGCGGGAAGCTTCCAAAAAACGGAGTTACAAAACTGTTTGCTGTATATTCGAATTTTCGTAGCGGAAACCAGGCTTTTGACTTTCTACCCTCTCCCTTTTGCCTCACTAAACGATCTGCGATTAGTAAGATTCAAATCTAAAATAATTTATCCCAGCGCAAAAATTATTTTATGACCCCTTTGATTCCAACTGTGCTGTGCCGTACATTACTTAATTGTGGCAAACAAGCAATCCGATTCCAATGATTCTTAATGTCACTACCTCTAGCAAGCATTAAAGTATTTTGTCTTTACATGCAAACTAATCTCACTAAATTAAACTGATTCCCCTCGAGGTGAGAGGATAAAACAGAAACAAATCATACTCGTGCCACACGGGCCACTCAAATGCTATTTACAACGAATGACATTTGAGCGGACGGCCAATCAGCGCGCGACACTCCGGGCGTGGCGCATTCCACGCGCGACAGATTGCGAGCTGATTCGTCGATCACACAAATGCCATTCGTTGTAAATGGCATTCGAGTTGCCCGTGTGGCACGGGTATTAGTCGTTAGTTGTTTACACAGCACGATTTTAGTCTGCCAGAACTTGGCGACCATTATAGACCCTTTCCGGAATTCAGTGCCATCTGGTGACTCAAAAGGCAGTTTAACTTTTACCGTACTAATGGCGACAATGAACCTGTGGTCTGCGGTATTTTAAGGGGCACCGTCAGTTTCGCAAGCCAACGGTAAACGAGAATGTGCGCTTCACTGTTCAGTTCTTTTTTAATCTCTTTCAGTTTCGATGGTGAAAAAAGATTCAACCAGTCAGAACGAAGCACCAACCCACATAGACGCCTTGACAGAGTTCGATGCAGCAAAGGACTTTGAAGTCGATTCTGTGACAAATTGACTGGGCCTGAGTTAGAAATGAAAGCTTACGCAGCTCTCGCATCCAATTCCTGCTTCACGTCGCGCTAACGTCTAAAATGTATAGGCCTCGAATCATCTGCTCAGGAGCATCTTCAACTTCGTCCTTCATCAGTAAACAGAAGGCAGCCATTAGTATATAGCACATATGTCATCTTTCAGATGATGATGGTGATCAAAATGGCCAGACTGATTACCTGAAAGCATAGAGATCATACATACTAACTCTAGAGGAAAAGGTCCGCCATTTTCCCATACATTCTGGCTGCCGCAAGCGGCGGATCATGCAGGCAGACCCTCGGGGTCCCAAACACGGTTACATCATCAGAGCAGTTTCGTGAACTTCAACAATCCACGAACTTACCGGTGGAAAGATATTCGCGTTCCTTTCGAAGCTTTCTTTTTGCATAGCGCGCAGATGTACGGCCTCGCGTTAACGCTAAACTAAACCATATACCCGGCTTCGCCGGTGGGGCGCGGCTGGGCGCGGTTGAGGAATACAAAACTGCGCAACCACCAGATTTCCGAGATTTCGACAGAAGGGAAGTTAATGCAGCGTAATGACTTCATTGCTTTTTATAAGCGTTAGAATAGCTCAGAATTTAGTTTACAACGTTAAATTATCACTGTTTATATTGCTGAGAGTTTTCACTCTTCGTGTTTACCATGGCAACGTTGCTTTCTTTCTCTCGTGTTCTGTCGCTCTCTTTTGCGATCGTTCACTCGGGACCCAGGATGTCGGCGCACGGGATTTGCCACCCCTCCTCACCCACCTTTACACCCCTGCCTGAAAGGGTCTATTACCCACTGTAGAAAAGTAATTTAGCCAGTGCAGTACGACTGCTAGTCTGGGGTCTTTAACGTGCACCACGCAGTAGCAATTGGGGAGAAGGTCGAACAGTCACGCCAATAGCGGCATGCCGCAGCTGTGTGGACAACAAACCTAATTTTATTGTTTTTTGTTGATAAAAAAAATCGAAGATGGCGATTCGAAGGCCGCTCCTAGGGTGTCTAGCCGCTCCTCGTGCGTCCAAAGCACTGGCCAAAGCGAAGCGCTCGTGCCCAGACCGTGCTAGGCGAAGTTCATTTTCTTTGTTTTGCTGTGTTAGTAAACACCGCGCTGTGTGGACAACAAGCTCGATAAAGCGCTCCCTATAGTTCGATCTCCTGCCCAATAGACGACTGTACGCGACACCATGATCATCCAGATCGAAACGGGCAGGGGTGGCGATTACCAGTGTTGGAGAGAAAATACTCGATAAAAGTATTTAAGTTAAGTTGCTAAATACATACATCATGAAGTATTTAAAATACTACTCAAGTTACTTTCACTATAAAGTATCTTGAGTAGAGTACAATTACAGAGAAATGCGATTCAATTAATTTTAAAGATACTTCCGCATTGCGTAATTTGTGTCGACATATGTCACGAGCACAATTACACAGTTACGCAAATCTGGCTTATTAGGATGGTTTATTAGCAAGAAACAGCACAAAACGGCAAAAAGAAGCATCATAGGGCTGTTTTATGCAGTCCAACTAAAGGAGCAGGATATCACTGATACGTGTTTCAAAACATTTCTGGGACAAAAAAAAAGAGATCGCTTCAGCGATAGAGGCGCCGCAGAGAATCACGTCCTGCAGCGCACCTTAAACGCGTCGTTTAACTACAATCCATTTTCCCTATATGGGGAGTTTACTATAAACGAGCTTGGGATACGGAGATAGTGAATGGATAACAAAGAGAGCCCACATAACAACCACGGCACTGGTCGCACTTTCTTCAAGTAGGTTGCGTTCAGAAAGGCACTCAACGTTGGGGGAAGCTTTGTTGGCATTTTGAGAGGTTATCCTGCTCGTAGTTCGTTTCCTGTCCTGTTTTCTGCTTATCAATGTTCGCTTATCGACAGTGTTCGCGAGAGCAATAAATGCCGGACTGACGACAGAAGAAAAGAAACAAAAAAAAAACTCGACGTTTTTCCGTGGCGGGGTCAAATATACAGGAAATAAAAATGTCTTCTTTTTGTGTCCAGTTCTCATTTTCTTCTATTTAATATTTCCTTGACACCGAAGTCTGCATTATTGACGAGGGTCGTTCCCCGTTCTGCGTTGCGCCTCAGTGTGGCAATCTTTACTCCCGAAAAATTACCCTTTTGTTTGAGGATTAATTGGGGGAAACTCTGGGAAACAAAATTCGTCTTTGGAGAGGCGAGGGGAAAGCTTCATTGTAGAAACTTTGGGGTGAAATAGGAGTCACTGTCGGCACAAAGGCGATGTTTTCACGAGCTCAATCTAAGTCACCGTAGCTTATCGGAGCTAACAAGAGGATTTGGTTACACGAAAAAATGTTCCCGTTTGCTGGTGCCACGCCCAGACTACTTCGTACCGAAAAACTTGGAAAATGGCGGAATGTCAAAAATGTATTTCAGATAATGAGTAGAAGATACTCAGAAATGTAATTAAAATACAGTATCAAATAGGCTCGATCAAAAGTATTTGCAAGATACAAAGATAATTTAAAAAGTATTTGAAATCCACTATCTTGAGTAGAGTATTTGAGATAGGCAGAAGTCCGGATTGAACCCAGGATCCCTGAGTTCTGCAGCGCGAGCTTTCGCGCTATGTGGTGATAGGACAGAACACAATCAGAAGTTCAGATTCAAGAACGAAGAGAAGAAGGAAGGGAAACATTTTATGGCGTCGACCCGGTAAGCAAAGTTTAATCAAATTCATGTGCATAACCTATGCAGTCATCTTAATAGCAACGTTGCGTTTTTTGCTTTGTAATGGGCTGATTAACAGAAAAGCTAATAATGGCGTATTACTGACTGCTGGCAGTCCATCTGACCGCCGACCGTCAGCAATATATCCTCACGTGTACGTTTTTGCTTAGAGCCACAAAATAGGCTTTTAGATTATTGACGCCCCAATCACCGATGATCTTTCGGGCGCCGTCATTTTGGTGCTTTGTAGAGAGCGGGCTAACCTTACGATAGTTAACGTTTGAAAATCCTACCTCCTGAGCATAAAGGCCCGTTCACATACTTTCATCCGAGTAGGACCGTCTGAGACAAGACCCGCTTTAGGCCTCTTGCGACGGCTTAGGACCTGCTCCGCGGCAGCGCATCCGGTCCTAAGCCGTCGCAAAAGGCTTAACAACCGGTCTTGTCTCAGTCGGTTCTACTCGGTTGCAAGTGTGTGAATGGGCCTTTAAGCTCCCAAACTTGCAACTGCTTATATATTACTTATACATTTGTATAAGTTCCATCATCATAGAATTTATACAACTTATACATTTGTATAAATTTCATCATCATTAGATGCGGCGCTGTAGACCTTCAAGGTATGGGTGATTTGCCTTTCTGCGGCGCCGCGGCTCTCCTTAGCTATAATAACTATATTATATCATATCATGCCTTTGGATTTGAACGTCTTAAAATCTATTACAAGGAGAGAATACACTGGCACCATCTATCGGGCATCTGTGGAACACTTGGCATATCCGTATATTTTCCTAATTTTTTGCGCATTATTATTTTCTTTTTGACTCGAAAAACTTTTGAAAACGCTATAAACAACCTTTTCTAATAGATACTGTATGTACATTTTATCTCTCAAATTGCGCCAAACCTTCGCTCTAGTGAAATGAAGTTCCAGAGTCAACTCATAGATAGCGCCAGTGTGCCAGTGTGTCCTCTCGTCGTAAGAGGTCATAAGAACTCGGTCGTAAACAAACGCATGTGAGCGCACGGGCCTTTAGACGTACGGTGTCAGGAAACTCAGGGAACGACGTTCTGTTTTCTGGCGGACTGTTTTAACATTTCAGGAGAACGGAAGAACAATTCCTGCGATTTCAGATAATGTTTTAGATAACTGTAAAGTACAATTGACCATTTTTAAATATGCGCGCCCTTAAGTAGCTGCTGCGCCAATTACACGAGTGCGCCATTCCTTGGGCACGTATTCAGAGCACAAATTGGACACGAGGGGCTGCATCAGCGCTCTGCGTGAACTATGATCCTGTCACACGCTTTGTGGCCTAGAAATGGCGACCACCAATGTTGCTTGACGGACTTTTGGAAGGGGTCTATTTTAAGCCGCAAGATGGCTGGAGTGTCGTTACTTTAAAGCGTGTGTAACTGACACTGAGCAATAACGTGTGCAGTGGGCAGCAGTGAGCTGACAACTTACAATATATTCAAGAGTTATTTCAACCCACATGTATGGGGTTATCGAGATACACGTTTCCCGTCATATGCCAGGTGGTTTTCAGAGCTTTGGAGATTGGCACCGTCGCTTTGAAATGGGTCCTACCTGTACCACGACAAAGGCCGACCTAAATGCATCAGATGCTACCAATGTCTCAGCAACAAACAGCACCAGTGGGACTGCCCCTACACTCAACGGACACTAAGGCCGTGTTCCAAAATTTACTTGAGCTCACACTAGGGCAAAGGTTCTGTACTTTGGCGTCCGAGAACCTACCCGAGTTCAGCTTTCCTCTATCCAGTGGCGTACCAACTTGTTTTTGAGTGGGGGGGGGCAAACCAGTCACCCTGCTACCCCCCCCCCCCCCCGCCCCTCGGGGCCGGCAGACACTGAACTTTGTTTCTACACACTAAACGAAAATATACCCAGATGGGAGTACATCGCTTGTCCTCTAGCGCATTCCCTTATGGGAGGTTTTTATACTCTGCAGCATGGGAGTTCAGAATGAACTCCCACGCAGGCCAGAGGTTTTGGGGGGGTGCAAGGGAGTATGTACAGAACTCCCAGCAGTACGGGAGTCTGTTCATGGATCAATGGGAGTATTTATTTACTTCCATCAGAGTGTTCCTATGTGGATCCAAGGGAATATTCTTTCACATCCTTATGGGAGTTTTTACGTGGACTCACGGGAATGTTCCTTTACATCCACCTGGGAGTTCTTACGTGGATCCACGGGAGTATTCTTTCACATCCAAATGGGAGTTTCTACGTGCACTTATGGGACTATTTTTTCACATCCATATGGGAGTTCTTACGTGCATTTATGGGACTATTTTTTCACATTTATATGGGAGTTTTTACGTGCACTTATGGGACTATTTTTTTACATCCATATGGGAGTTTTTACGTGCATTTATGGGACTATTTTTTTCACATCCATATGGGAGTTTTTACGTGCATTTATGGGACTATTTTTTCACATCCATATGGGAGTTTTTACGTGCATTTATGGGACTATTTTTTCACATCCATATGGGAGTTTTTACGTGCATTTATGGGACTATTTTTTCACATCCATATGGGAGTTTTTACGTGCACTTATGGGACTATTTTCTCACATCCACCTGGGAGTTACTGCCGGGACCTAAGGGACTATTCTTTCACATCCATTTGGGAGTTAGTACGTGGACCCACGGGAGTCTTCTTTCACATCCTCCTAGGAGTTGTATACCTACGGGGGTATTCCTTCGCATCCATCTAGGAGTTTCTTCAAAGCCAGGAAGTGTGGAAGGAAAGTCATAAGCAGGTAGCATCATGCACGAAATAAATTTATTGCGCTATGAATATTTTTTGCACATGTCGTGTAACAAGAGCTCATTTTGCCTTGGCGCAAACTGGCTTATACCCTGTTAGACGGCCATTTAAATGGCCTTCAGAGCAAACTCCTCGAAAAATGTCTGCGAACACCAAAGGGCACAGGCAGAGCCAAGATTGTGAACTGATTCACCAATTCTTTGAAGGAATTCATTCCGAAAGCCATTTAAATGCCTAACTGACAGGGGTATTTATTACAATGTAGGGTACGCTAGGATAACTGTGGTACACAAGCCACGATTGCTCTGTAGAAATTTATCAATTCCAGTGCCTTCACCCGTGTCTTCATGTAGCAGTCGGCAAAACCACGTTCAATGAAAGTCAGCATCTTATGTGCCTTCTTTACATAGTGGATGTGGAAAATCCAGTAGACGGCAATGAGGTACGCCACATCCTGATGGAGCCATACCATAAGTACAAAGTTCTTCCTTAATCAGTCCTAAAATATTGAAATAAATTACCTCAAACTGGACAGAATTCGATAAAACATAATATGAGAGTCACAGATTTTTCACCTCAGCTTATTCATGTTAAACACTCTGACTGCTCCCTCTTAGACGTCGCAGCTTGCTCGTTATATGTAGTAGCGGCAGATGCAATTACTCTTCCTGCAATCAGTCCGCTGTTGGCCATTCTCTTTCCTGCGTAGTGCTGGAAGGGACCTGTAACCAAAAAAGCACAAGCATTTAAGTTAAAATGTACTCACAATCAACACAACAGATGTTTCCGATGTTATCGTATGAACCTTGCAAACCAGGTGGAGAGTGGACTTCTCTCAAAAAGTGAATTGAAGAGTTTCTTCAAAGCAATATCAATACTACTGATATTGAAAATATGGTAAAAGGGCAGAATGGTTTTAAAGTGATATAGCAACGAAATTGTAGTGCCTATTTTATTGTCTAAATGTCAACCATGTTTTTCCATACAGTGGAGACACCAATTTTTTGCTCAAAAAGACACAAAACATTTAAAACTAGTGTCTCAGAAGATCTCCCGATATGCATCACGTTCGTGACGTCTGGTTCTCCTTCAGTCAAGGCTATATGGGGGCTGGCGTGGCTGTGAGCTTCGCCACTTGATGACGTCAATGCACTACAAGCTGGTCGTTCGAGTTGTCCCTCCTCGCTCTCCGCAGGAGTTGAATAGGCACGGGAGAAAAAAGAAAACCGGTTCAGCCAAGTTAGACAGGGCTCAGGCGCACACAGCCTGCCACCATGTTCCCGTGTAGTGGTGCTGCTTCTATGTGGTGTGACGTGACAGTATTTGGTTTATTTAAATAATGTTTCGGCGTCTTTTTTAGCAAAAAAAAAAAATCGGTGTCTCCATGGTGTGGGCAGAACATGGTTAACATTTAGACAATACAATTAGTGCTAAAATTTTGTTGTAATAACCTTTAAAAAAAAAAAAGAAAGAACAAGGTACACCCTTATTTTCAACAGTTCACATCAAACATGTTTATAACTATCTACCTTTCTGTGCTAGTTTCCTTTTCCATTGTTTCATAGTCTCAGTAACTTTAAGGGTGAGTGACAGTCCTGCAAAAATGTCATCAAGCATGTAAAAATTTTCAAAGCCGGAAAAATTGACAGCTTATTGCAAGCTTTTAAAAAGTCATACCAAACAAAACGACCTATTGCAAAAACTGTAGGATACCTGTCTTGCTGCATGTAAGCTTAAGAAATTAAAATTAGTATACATTTCTAGCGATTTACTCCTACAAACTATAATTTTCTTCACTCTCGCACAATCACTAGGCAGAAGAAGCAAACGCCCTCCCATTATCATAATTGTGTGCACTGCAAACATGCAAGAGTTATCAACTTTTTGAGAAACGACTATAAGGGATAGCTCACATATACGGCACAGAGCTAAATCAACAGTAAAACAGTGCTGACTTGAACTTAACTTAGTACTGATACAGCAGTATATGAGCATCAGATCATTAACAAAGAGCAAAGTCAGCACTATTCCCAGCACTTACTAATAGTACTGCACTATTGTAACGCCCCGAATCTGGGTGAACCCTTTCAAATCACCGCATAAATTGGCTTCACAATGTATCGCACTACGATTTACCAGAGAGGTGCCTGAAGGTGGTGAAAGCATCGCAGAAAAAATTTCAAAGAATGAACTTACCCGAGTAAAAAGTAAAAAAATTGGTTTGGCTACCTATGGCACCAGTGTGCTAGTATATGCGCACCCTCCGACTGGCACAACAACCGACAGATGGCGGCAACGGCACCGACGCCTTATGGCTGCTCAGTAGCTCCACGGTCACGCCAAAAGCACACCACATGTAGCTGAAATTACTCAACGAACCATCGGTTTGATTATTTTTGTGTCCATTTAATGTGATTTATTGGGGGTGAAAATAAAATAATGTTCTGACAATTATAGCACCGAAAAAGTGTGCACCATTTATGACTCAAAAAGGTTGTCTGATTTTGGTGTGACTGGGCGGCTGCTGAGCAGCTACAAGCCGCTAGGGTTGATGTCGCCATCTGTCAGTTATTGAGCCAGTCAAAGGGTGCACAGTTAGCAGACGGGCACCAAAGGCAGAAAAAAATAGTCATTTTTTACCTTTTACTCAGGTAAGTTTGTTCTTTGAGCTTTTTATGCAGTGATTCCAATACCTTCGGGCACCTCTGTCGTAAATCGTAGCGTGATGCATCCCCAAACCGACTTAATGCAGTACTTTAAAAGCTTCAGCAAGATTAAGAACTTGGCAGCACAGGTCTAGTGTATATGTGAACAGATCTTAAAGGAAAGGAACAGAAATTTAGATTTCACAAAATAAGGTAGCAGGAGTGTTCAACGGGGCGCCACCAACCCCTAAACACCACTCATAAAGCGATATCTTGAACGGATAGCCATATTTTTGTAAAATAAGGATGCGATGAGTGAGAATCGCGGCATTGTGTTTCCTGCAGAATAGTTGAGGAGGGGGGGAAACAGCCTCGCGGAGTCAAAGTGAGAAGAGGAGGAAACCAGAATCGCGACGTCACGGGCCTTTTTGGCCATTGTTCAAGCATGCTCTTCTTCACAAAAATACAACCATCCGTTAGAAATATCGCTTTATGCGTGATGCTTTCGGGTTTGTAGCGTCCCGCCTAGCGCTTCTGCGTTGTTTTCCGAAATCAAAATTTCGCTTCAGCATTCCTTTAAAGGATGTACACCTAACAATTATATTTGGCAAATATATAACAAGGACTTACCTAACTTATACAAATAATTTCAATTTTTTTAGTTGTAATAGACTGATTTCACAGGCCAGTTTGGCTAAGCCACTGCTGCTGCAATGCATCAAGGGAACTTTCGTCTTTCTGCATGTGCCCCAACCTCGCTGGAGCTCTGCGCATGCAAAGCGCGAGACGGCACGAGGTGTCTCAAGCACTGCCACCTGCCTCTTGTGAACTAAAGTTATG
This sequence comes from Ixodes scapularis, assembly GCF_016920785.2. Lineage (NCBI taxonomy): Eukaryota > Metazoa > Arthropoda > Arachnida > Ixodida > Ixodidae > Ixodes > Ixodes scapularis. The sequence continues at coordinate 106,261 of NW_024610062.1, read as the reverse complement.
GCGGCTTCACAGATGCACTGAACGCTAGGTGAGATCGGTCTATTCCACTAAAGACTAAAATAACCATACCAACAGGCTCTTATCAATCTTTCATGAGTCTTGATTGTTTCAAAAAGCAACATGTCCCCTATACCCTGTTTCATTATAGTAAGTTACAGCTCAAGAAGATGGGGCGAGCAGTGATGTGATTGGCCTAAGCCGTTTTGGAGCACCTTTCGGAGCAGCCAAAACAGTGTTCTGGAGCAGCAAAAGTGGCTTTTGGGGCAGCTAATACAGTGTTTCGGAGCAACAAAAGTGGCTTCTGGAGCTGATATTTTTTGAAAAATAAAAATTTATGTTTCAAGTGCTGGACAAACAAAGGGCACTTTGCTCGCCGCAGTAAACAAAGTATAGTCAAGTTAGACTACCTGGGAGTTTTTCAACATTTAACTGAAATTCCAATGCCATGCCACATTTTGCAATGCTTCAGTTAAGTGATACATATAAATGTACCCGCTATAGGTAGATAAGAACCAAACTGCACATATTAAAATTTATTCCAAAATGACCAGCTTAGTGTTAAATATCACAACATTAGGTTGACTAGCTATATAATAAATAGAAGTAGTCTCTAACTGTCGATACACGTGACCACTGCAGTGAAATGCGAAATTGTCACGCGAGCGGAGATGGTTGTTCGATCGAAACCATGCCACTCCGCTCCGTCGCCAACTAGTTCCCAAAATTGAACACAAAATGTAACTGTCCAGCATACGACAAAAAACAGTCAGTCCAGCCGTACGTGCTTCCCAGACTGGCTGGCAAGGTACAAGCTAAAAAAAAAAAAAAAAAATTAGCACATTGATGCAAGATATTGCAAGCCAGTGTCAAAAAGTTCTCGGAGCACTTTGTGCAACGACTGAACTCGAGACAAACAAGCGCGCTGTGCGGGTTCACCGTGCAGACATTGCCTTCTTTGCTTTAGCTCACTTTTCTTCACTAACTTTCTTTCGCGACGGATTTTTCGCGCACCGGGGTCCCCCTCGAAAGAAAGCCCACCGAAAAAGCTTCGACACAACAGTCTTCGAGCAAGAGTTTTTTTTTGTAGTAGCGTATTAAACAAGAACAAGGATGTTGATGAACATTAGGGCGATCCTTACGTTTCAGTTTAGAAACCACCATATCTGCAGCGACGTGGCGACGGCAACAACCGACGTCGCGCGACCACGGCAACTTGCAGGCAGAGAGAGACCACATATAGTTTTCCCACGGCCGTTGGTTTGAGGAGCAAGTGCTTCAGCTCAAAAAGTAACTCCCGCCTCGCCAAAACGTGGTTTCGCTTCACAGCATGAAGGCGTGGCTGGTACCCAACACGCTAGTGTCGAAGCGTCCGCACATGCCCGCGTCCATCCCGCGTCTACCGTCTACCATTGAAAAAGTTTAAAAAAGACGCGAGACGACGAGAGCGCTAAACGAGAGACGGCGGGAAAAACCCAGTGGAAAAACCATACAAGACCGGATGAATCACAGCAGAGCCGTAAATGTAGAGAGTTTGGCCATTCGTTGGGAAGTATAGGAGACAAATGAGGAGGCGCCATTGGCCGAAAGCGGGCTGGGCGTGTTCCAGGGCGTCTTCAGAAATTTGAATGTGACCAACCAGAAGCAGGAAATAATACCCTGGCGGCGGTCGCAAGAAACAAACCTGATAACTGCAATGGAGTAACTCTCAATGGCTGAAAATATGGTACACGTATGTTTCAATCACATCAATCCAAAATGATGGTGGACGAGTGCGACTAGCGGAACGATCGACATAATCCGTACGCCAAGCGCCGAGGGCCGGGAATCTGCCGTTCGAGCGGTCACACTCTGCCCGCGCAAAACAGATTTGCGCGGCGCATTCGGTTCTTACATCTTTCTGCATGATCATGATCAAAACAACACGTGAACCCTATTTTCAACCACAAAGAGCTACTACACTTCACTCTTACGCGCTTGTTAAAACCATATACGAACATAGACTTTTGATCAGAACTGTTTGCTGCTACCACCGCTAGGGGATTCTTTTCGGCTTCTGGTTGGTCAAGAGAGCATGACAAGCCCTCTTTCCGACTCTGCCGCAAGCCCCGACTCTGCCCGCGCCTCCCATTGACCAAACTCTCTACATATACGGCTCTGAATCACGGATGAACGATTGATGCTGGGCACTTTTTGTCGGGCGGCCGCTTGCGCCACCTAGCTCACGTGTGCTCGTTGCGGTACTCAGTTTAGTCTCAGTTTTGAAAGGCGACCAAATTTGGTCATTTGGCGCAGGCCGGGCGCAGATTACCCATATTTCGTCAAAATGTAGCAGGATGTAGCAGAGTTAGACCCTTGGCGCAGTTTGGCGCAGCAATCACATCACTGGGCGAGGGAAAGGAAGGCCGGGGAGGAAGCAGACGGAATGCTAGATAGAAGAGGGAAAAACTTTCTCCTCTCTTCTCCAGCAATTCGTCTGCTTCCTCCTCCCCGGCCTTCCTTTCCCTTTCCTTACATTCTTGAGTTGTAACAGACTATAATTACGTGAACGACAGACAAAGGCAACGCCAGACGAGGGGAGAAAGGCCAAGCACTAGAAAGGTTGGGGAGGGGAGAAACCTACCCTCCTCTCTAACATTCCTAGTGCTCTCTCTTTCTCGCCTCTTCTTCTGTCCAGCCTTCCTAGTGCTTGCCCTTTTTTTTTGCCCGGCGTTGCTTCGCTTGCACTGCACACAACTAGTGACGCAGACTATTAGCAATGTGCACGACAAAAAGCGTCGCTGTAGTTGAGGTTTGCGATCCGCCGAACCAGAGCTTCCTGTATACTGATAATGCTTACCCAAATGCCGGCTAACGGGGAGGGAAATCCTGCCAATTACAGGAAGGTAGAGGCAAATATTGCCAATCAGGACAAGGGAAATTCTGTTTGTGACGTCACAAACGGAAACCATTAGAGGGTGCCAACGAAACATCTTGGAGCTAATGGAAGTGGAACATAAATAGCTCTGATGAATGCCCGGTCCGGTTTTCGAGCTGCGCAAGGGCCACTGGTCCTCTCACTCGAACAGTGCTTTCAGCTCTTCATTCTGGTACCTGGGCCACAAGTTGTGCCAGCAGGCTTGCAGCACCAGCTGAAGGAGTTGAAGGCCCACTTCTGAAAATACAAAGCATAAAAGAAGCCATCACTTAGAACAACAAAAATAATAAAATCACACAAATAATTATAGTCGAGCTTTGAAGATTCATCTCAGCCACCTAGGTATTGTTAAGATAGATGGACCTTGCAGCACAGTAAGCCTGTCAAATTGCAGGCACCTCGGTCTCGTTTACAACCTGGTAACTCGGAATCAGAGGACAAAAAATTGTAACAAAGCCAAGTTACAATTAGTGGCCAATCAGACAATAACCTCTCAATATTTAGAAAGCATTGACAAAGAAGATGAGCACAGCCATGACAATCTGCTTGACTCACAATACCAAGTTAAGTGTCAGTCAACCAAATAATGCTCTTATGCCCTTGAAAACTGTGGCACGGATAAAGACTACCACCAAAAAGATACCCTGTCACCATGCTAAACCTTGCTCTACAAACGGACGTGTGAAGAGCAACCCACAAGGGCCACAAGAAAGCACCTGCCTCTCAAGAACCTTAGCTTCACCACAGAAGATGGTCTACTTTGATAAAAAGGACATAGCCTTGCAGCTATTTCAACTATCCGCTCACGTGATGGGGAAAGTATATCAAACATCTATATCAGATCGAAGATATAGTTTGACGGTCAAGTTGACCAACTGATTACGAAGCTAATTGCACGGAACAGAGGAGCCTGCTTTAATCTGTCGGTTAGCAATTGTCTGCTAAACAAATTAAAGAAGCACTTAACCAATTTAAGTAGCTATTGCTACTTAAATCGGCATCAGAAATCGATTCCTCGGGAACTATTGCAGACACGTCCACATTTATGACCGTAAATAGACTTTCGCAGACATTGGTTTAGTGCCCCCTTAAGAAAAAAGGAAGACAAGTCATTCGAATACAATGCCTGTATGGGTAGTGAGCTTCAAAGAAACTGCTCGTGCAGCTAAAAGTCTTTTGATCGCCTTGTAAATGTGCATAATGGTGACGGGGTATCTCATGAGAGATCATTAATGCTGGAGAAAATTGAGTATGTCGTAGAGCTGCGAGAAGGAAAAAACGAGAAGGAGGAGGCAGTGCAGAAATATCAAGCGAGCATTCGCACAACCGAGTCGGAGTTGCCGGAGTCTTTCCTTTTTCGAATGTGCTGGCGAACTTCGGAAACCCGTCAAACAAAAAGCATATTAATTTTTTTTTAAAAAGGCGCCCACCTAATTGCTGTTAACTGCGGTACCTTCCTAAAAGCAGGGGGACAAAGGGGAGGCCTGGTCGCTCTGACGAAACAACAGATATTCTGTCGGCCGGTCACAAATTCCCCTCGGCTCCCTGCGAGCTGGGGGGATTTGAGAACATTCGTGATGCGGAGCACGTGAGTTTAGAGCTCGATGACGTTTAATCCTGTGCTCAGGGAGAAACCTAGTCGTGCGAATACTCTATTAAGAACTCACAAAAGGATGTTGGTCTGAACTCGAAGTTTCGATTGATCCTGCTTTGACTGCTCAAAACTGATATTGTTTTAGCGGTATAAATTAACTGAAATGAAACGTTTGTAATGGCTGTTTCACAAACTTGTGACTGCTTGTGACCGGAGGGTGCAAAAACAGATTTTAATCTCTTGCGACTGCTTAGAATTGGTAATATCGCTGCACAGTTAGTAAGAAGTTGAACAAGGCTTAAAATCCGGTTTTTACCCTCACTCTGGAAAGGAGAGGATGTAGTTGTGCACGCCCTGGTGAGCGAGATTGTTTCTAACTGCTCACAGGACACTGCTGCATCTCGCCGCGCGAGACCGCGCCAACCAGGCACGTAGCCAGGATTTTGTTTCGGGCAAAAGGAGGGGAGGGGGGGGGGGGCCGGGGCCGCCTATGACAAAATGCTGTATGAGGGGGAGGGGGGACAGGAGGTCCCAGCAAAATGGAAGATTTCGGGGGGGGGGGGGGGCCAAGCCCTATGGGCCCCCCCACTTGCTACATGCCTGGCGCCAACCACGACCGAACCCCGAGGCTGAGAGTTTCCGGCATAAGCATGGAGAGGTAGGTACTGCTTGATCTGTGGTACCAGTGCTTGCAGAGTTCCTGTATAGGCTCCCTATGGGAGCCAGAGTTGCGTGCTCATCCCCGTAGCGCCGTCTTTCCTGCATGGCACGTTGATCCCTCATCTGACTGAATTCGGCGAATATCTGCGCCGCGCGTTCGAGGCTCGCCCGAAAGCAGGGGAATGTATGCCGGGGCGCACGCAACGTCTACTTTCCTGCACGGCATTTGAGTCTGCTCCTCACGTGATCGGATCTCGGCGATTAGCGGTGCGGCAGCATGTGGAAAACAGATGCGCAACTCTGGCTCCCGTAGGGAGCTCATAGACCATTTCATTTAGCTCTCTCAGGGCGGCGCCATTTTGTTAGACCACAGCACCCTCTCCACACATCCGGGAAGTTCAGCAGGGTCGGCGGGGTAAAACGAGAGAGGGCACGCTCCCGACTCTGCTAGCAGACGAAAAACAGGGAGGTTGCCGTTCTCCATCTACCAAACATTGAACTCTCGCTCGTGGCTGCCGTTATGAAGTGGTTCGCATTCTTAGAATATTTATGGCTACTCCAAAACCAGCCTTTAGTGCTCTGTTGTTTTATCTCAGTAAATGATCAACTAGCGTATCTTTGCCCTGTTACTTCAATAGCAGTGGAGTCAGCTGGCAACTCAACCACTGCGTCTATTGCGCCAGGAGAGCATGTTTTTATTTATTATTCCAGACTTCCACTCATCGTCGCTAAAGGCCCACACCAGTACCAACTTCGTATAGTAAAATAGCTACAGCGACCGGATTTAACATTAAAAACGAGCGTGTTCGTAATTATACTTAAACTATCGGAAAAAATAAACAAAATTTGCGACGAAAGCAGACGCTTACAACTCTTTCAACTCTCACCAACATTTATTTCGTCTCCGTTCAAACGACGGCCATCGAGCAGGTTCAGGGGAGGGAGCAGAGAAGGAAAAAGGAGGGGGGGGGTTGAAAGAGGAGGAGGAGGAAAAATGAGTTATTCGTGGCCTTCCCTCAAGGCCTCTGGTCCCTTCCGCCCAGTTCGGGACGGAGGAATTTCATCTGCCTGTCGGAAAGGGCTAGATAGAGAAGCCGAAGCGACGTTAGTGACCAAGCTCTTAATGGCGTACCATTTGGCGACTTCCCTGCCAAATCTCTGCCTGTGTCCTCCCAATATGCGCGTACCTTCGCATCTGGACGAACAACCGTCGCACGTCATACGGTGTACGACTATTGGATGCATGGAGTCGTCGGGGAGTTTGCTCAGTGATAGGCGAGTCCCTTAAGGCGATGTGCGGTGTTATGCAAGTAGGGGATAACTGTAAAACGCTTTTTGTGAGTAACAGGAGCGGCTGGCGGTGCCCGGGAGGCGGTGATCAGCCTCTTTAGTGTATTTGCCACTAAGTCTTCAGGATACCCTGCCCTCTTTAGTTTCTCTGTTTGTAGAAGCATGCTGTGCGCGCTGTGCATAGGAGCTGAATGGAGGAGACCGCGCCGGAGAGCTGGGTGTTCCGGTATGTAGATGATTATCTGATCGTGCACCCAAAGCAGACCCCTCCCGAGTCTGTCATTCAGGCCTTCGCTTCGAGACCCACCGGACTCTCCTTCAAGAGAAAAGACCCGTCTGAAGACGGTCTTCAATACTTGGACCTGCACCTGAAGATGCACCCCGATGGGATATGCTGGGAGTTCAGATAGTGCACAGAAAAGCCGGTCCGCCCTTCACGAGTGCCCACTCCAAAGCAGTAAAACGGGGTCTCGTGAACTCACTCCTAAAATCCTCTGGAACCAGGTCGTGCCCCCATCTCACCACGCACAGCGTGCTCTACAGACAGAGAGGCTAAAGAGGGCAGGGTACCCTGAAGACTTAGTGGCAAAGACACTAAAGAGGCTGATCACTGCCTCCCGGGCACCGCCAGCCGCTCCTGTTCCTCGTAAAAAACATTTTGCAGTTATCCCCTACTCGCACAATACCGCACATCGCCTTAAGGGACTCGCCTATCACTTCGAGATAGGGGTAGTGTTTAGCTCCAAGCAAAAGCTTCAACAAATGTGCAGAATGGTGAATACCCCACCCTCTGTGACCCAATGCAACAAAAAGCACGGACAGCAGTTTGTTAAGTGCAGGAAGGAGGTGGTTTATACCATCCTTTTTTCGGGGGGGGGGGGGGGGGGGGGGGGGGGGGGGGTATATAGGGGCAGACCGGCAGGCGCCTAAATGAGCGCCTGAAGGAACACTCGCGAGAGGTGAGCAAACCCCCCCCCCGACTCCATGCATCCAATAGTCGTACACCGTATGAAGTGCGACGGTTGTTCGCCCAGATACGAAGGTATGCATGTATTGGGAGGACACCGGCAGAGATTTGGCAGGGAAGTCACCGAATCGTACGCCATTAAGAGCTCGGTCACTAACGTTGCTTCGGCTTCTCTAGCCCTTTCAGACAGGGAGATGAGATTCCTCCATCCTGAACTGGGCGGAAGGGACAGGGGCCTTGAGGGAAGGCCGCAAATAACCTGTTTTTCCCCCTTTTCTTCTTTCAACCCCCCCCCCCCCCTTTTTTCCTTCTCTGCTCCCTCCCCTGAACCTGCTCGATGGCCGTCGTTTGAACGGAGACGAAATAAATCTCGTTGAGAGTTAAAAGAGTTGTATGCGTCTGTTTTCATCCCAAATTTGTGTTTATTCTATCGGATTTAATTTTCGCCGGAGCGACCGAGCCCATGCTAGCACTAAATTTAGCGCATGAGTTAGCACGCGCTGTGCCAGGGTGTTTTAGAATAATGTTTCTACACCGCAACAGAAAGTCCTAAGCACCACGTGCTTGCAACGCCACAAAGATACAGTAACACTTTTTATTTTGCACACAAATTACTAACTTGAGAAGAAAAAAAAGTTTCTTGGTTCACATTAACATTTTAGATTTGTTTAAATATGAGAATGCAACGGAAGCAGTCGACTGGTAATGTCCACTTGCGTCGCCTAAGCAAGAGAGGTCTCGTGTACTGACCTTCACACTCCATAATTTCGCTGAGAAACGTTTGCGCGTCGCAAGTTGCCGGCAATTGTTGCCCACCTTGTTGGGTCCTATTAAACGTTTCTGATGCGCACCTCCTATAGCAGTGGTCTCAAACTCATTTGAGTCTGAGGACCAGATATCCCATACCGGAAAGGTCGAGGGCCAACGCAACGGGGGGAAGGGGAGTCAGACGATTTTAAAAATGAAAAGACCTCGTCCTCTATGCTTTTTGTAACTCACAGTTTTGCCAGTGACATGTTTAGATTTGATTGGTTTATATGACTACTTTGGGGCCTCACGTCATGTGATATCAATAATTAAAATGACACCGCCCCACCAGCATGCTAGCATTTTTAATGGAACAAGAGAGAAATTGCACTGTCGTTTTCGTTGCTTAATTCGCTCGGAAATTCACCAAGCCCAACATGTCTCTAAAAAATCAATCAGTTAATTTGACAGTTCTTGCTTTCCTGATGATTTTTATTACAACACACTGAGAAAATACTGTGATGGATCTAGTCCCGACCTCGTAGCTTTATCTTTGGCAGCTACTCCTGCTGATCGAGAGTTCGCGCAGCTGAGATGTATCCTGAAACGAAAAGTTTGCGCTTGCAGCAGTAGCGTAATTGTTGTACATTACAAAAAGCCGGGAAGCAAGAAAATAAAGCGAAACAAAGGGCAAATGAGCACAGATAAGTATAAACTATGTGAATACGTTAAAATAGCAGAGCTACTTTTCGAGCGGAAATGAATCGGCGTGATGAGATCACTATGGCGCATGCCATTTAAAGCGCACAGGAACCGGAACGCGTAGCCGGTTGCCTGCGGGCCGCGTCCCAGCGAGTCGCTGGCCGCGTGCTTGAGACCCCTGTCCTATAGGAATGCAATGTCGTCCTGCGTTGTAGCTCGCAGCTGAGATGATGTGGTGAGGGTCTAGGACAAATCGCCGACGGTCAACTCGTCGGCGGTTCATTCGTCGAATAGGCCGATTTGTCATAGGGCAATTCGCCGCACGAAAAATCGTTGCAGATGTTAACTGGATGCAGCTTTTTAAAAGCCAAAATATACCTTTTTCCCTGACATTTTAAAGCAAATACTGCGCCATAGCAATCCCTAAAATGAAAATAACTTGCCACTTTCACCGCTTTCACGGTGCCATGCATAGATTTTTTTAGGGGGGGGGGGGGGCTGGCTGACTGAGGAGGCTGGGATCTTTATGACCAGGGGAGGGAGGGCTGAAGCCCCATAAGCCTCCTCCCTGTCCACGCCACTGCAGTGGGGGACGACCACTATGTCGCACACGTAACACTAAGGCGCGTGCGTGTTAAAGGGATAGTGAAACGAGATTTCGAGCTAACTAAACAAGGCCAAGCGGATAGGCGCGAAGTTGCAAAACCAAAAAATACCACACATACGGCGATATATCTAACGGATCGCCATATTTCTTTGAGAAAGAAGTTGCGCGATTGAACTTGGCTGACGAGGCCGACGAGACAAGGCACGTCACGATTCCCATTCTCTCTCCTCGCTACGTCCCGCCAAGCTGGTGAACCGAAGCGAGGAGGAGAGAAGCGAGGCCGCTTCTCCTCATTCTCAAATTCTCCCGGAGGACAGTTACGTCAAAGAACTCGCTTGATCACACCCTTCTTTTCCAAAAGTATAGCCATCCGTTTGAGATATCGATGTACGAGGGATGTTTTGGAGTTCGTAGAATCCGGTTCAACACTTCTGCAGCCTTACTTTGCGAAATCCAAATTTCGGTTCAGTATCCCTTTAACCTACCCGGTCCACCCATTCCAGCCGCTTCGCGGCGACAGTCTGCGACGACTTGTTACGAAACATAAGAAATAAAATTAACAAAAGGACGATCCCGAGATGGCATATTTTTCAACTTGTCTCAAGGTCCTTTCCTGTCTTTGCACTCTTGCGATCTTTTTTTTTTATTTTTAGTTTTGTGGTTTAACGCGAGCGCTGTGCTTAGTCCAGATATAGAGTAACTGTATAGGCATTGCAGAGCTAGAGTATAGCATTCCTTTTCCTTTTGCTGCCAACTCAGTATTGGCAGAGTTGGTAGCAAAAAGCGGGCACCAATCCCCTCCCCCCCTCCTCCTCCCCCCCCCCGAATCAAAATCCTAGCTATGTGCCTAGCTGAGAACATGGAGGCGGTGAGTCTTGTCTTGTTGGCAGCAGAAAAAAAGTGGGCACAATCCTGGGTGTCCCTCCGTAAGTTTCTCTCGAGAAGAAACGCAAACCTTTCTAGCCATTGTAAATGAGCTGAATATTGGCGACTCCAGCGAAATCAACGCAGCGTAGCGGCAACACCGAGAAGCTCAGGAGAGGAGGTTGTTTCCACTCTGTCGTCTGCTATCGCTGCTTGGTTCACGTAGGCAGCATAGAAACAAACATTGTTTCCAGTAATTATTGTTATGCTTCCGCTGTGTCATTCCTACGCACTGACTAGAAGAAGGTTTCTACCGTCGAAAAATCGCTTTGCTTTCACATGTAACACCGATCTTACGCTGCTGTGAAAGAATTTATGGTGGTCAGCGTGCTGAACGACGAAAGCAACCTCCTTTCGCCCGCCATACTGCCTGACCGGCGCGCCCCTATAGTTCGCTGGAGTCGCAAATAGCTGAGCTGCTCGGCGAGGGCGGCACCCGCTCTGGCCTTGCGCATCGGAGGGAGCCCCTAGAGTAAGTTGTAAGCAGGAATGGCGTCGCGAGCTCAAAGTGCTGGTACTGCAGAAAAAGTAGTTCCTACCTCAGTGCTGCTCCTGCTTGCACTGGAACCTCTCGTCCTTGTGGTCCAACCATGATAGAAGTAGCTGTAGTGTCTTGAAAGCCGTTGGAAACGATCTTGCTCGCCATGTCGTGTGCAGTATTGTTCCCTCGGTTCTAGAGTGGCAAGGCCCAGAACTCTCAGCGCTTTCTTCCATGCTGTAACTTCTTGCAGAGCATCAAAGACAGTGGTTAAGATCTTTATGCTATCAGAAAGGCCACCGCATGCAAAACACCAGACAGAAAATGTGATTACAATGTTCGGCTTGAGTTGGAAATGCTGGTTTAACTTTGAGATGTAACACAACATGGTGCCATCTTAGCACAGGACTTGAGCATTAAAGAGGCCTTGCAATGAATTTTTTACTGGTTTTTAATTTGCACCGAACTTGAGCGCACTAAACATAGCAACTTAATGAAACTTTTTTTTCCCCCTCGAATTTCACTTTATCTTAAAAGTTATAGGCAAATTAAAATTACAAAAAATGCAAAAAATAACTTCCTTCATGACGTCTTTGGCCACTTCAGTGGCCGTAAACTAGAGGGGGGTAGTGAACGCAGCGAGCGCTCATGGCTGCCGCACTCTGCGTCGACAGCTCGAGAGGGCGCCACTAAAGCATGTTCTGGATAGGCTGTAGGAGCAGGCAGCCAGGGCGGCTCGCATTGCATTTGCTGCACGATTAAACACTAATTCGGCATGACACTTCATTGGCCACAAACGACAGCAAACACGGGGTAAAGATCTGTTCAGAACAGGAGCCACTTCGCGCTGCCATATCGCGAAACAACCAAACAGCAAGCCAAACCTGTGCCGAAGGCTTCGCAACGCTTGGAACCCGTCAAATCCTCGAGTCCGTAAATGACCGCAGTGCCACTGCATACATCCGGGACCTTTCTATGCTCGCCACTCGTTGGAGCCTGATCCTACTATTCCTTTCTAGTATGCGCCGCCTTTTTTACCGCTTGGAGGCGGGTATGTCGACAGGTCATTTCTGGTTTCCTGACTTTATAAACTGCATTTGTTTCTATTCTGATCTAAAATACTGAACAAAAACTACTTGCATAAATAATTGAGACGGTTCTCGCCACTTATATTTTGTGTTTCGACTAAAAGAAGCCTTTAGCGGCTCTCACCAGTAGTAAGCCCAGGAGCAAATACCTCGCATTTCGTGCACTTTTGGTACCGCGGAACACCCCCGTAAGTGGAGGAGGTTTCCGCGTCGTCCGGTTAAAATATGATGCACTGATAATTAGTTACTCTCTCCGTACCCGCTGGCTTGCCCGAACCAGAAGAGACGTGGAAACCGCAAAAAAGGTTGACGCTTAAATATGATTGCAGGGCCCCTTTAAGGTGAATGCTGGCGTATCGGCTTAATTCTGAGAATAATTAAAGTCTACGCACTCAAGTCGGATTTATGTAAACGTGGCAAACTTGGACGACATAAACGGGAATCGAAGGTAACAATACTGGGCAGGAGACTGAGGGAGGAGGAAACGAGAGAGCGTGGGGACATCAGAATGCCGAGCTTTCGTCTGAATGATTAGTGGGTAGATCTAAATGTAGCTGCCTTTGTCACTTGTCGAACGAGCTAGAATGCGTCTGGCGTTATGCTCTTGCATCAGAATGTGTTCGACACATGCAGTGCAGACCAAGGGCTTTAGGTCTACCCACTAATCAATCCGACCAGAGCTCAGCGTTCTGACGTCCTCGCGCACTCATCTCTTCCTCTCTCTCAGTCGGTTGGCGCATTCGACATACTGAAAGCCGAGACAGGTAAAGGACAAACACAACGTCGCTATCCAGCAAACCGGCCCAGGTCACAAGCATACTAGTAGCCCTTCCCTTGGCAAATAGCACGCGCTCGCCGGGCGGATTCTTGTGCCGCTGGTAAATCTGGAGCCGGTAGAGCGCTCGGCGAGCGGCCGTGTTTTCAGACCACGCTATTCGTAGCGGGAGCTCGCGCTGCAACTTCGATGCATGCTCTGAAGCGCGCGCCCGTAGCAGTACAAAGCCTCTGAAAACGATCTACTAAAATTCTAGCTCCAACCGATCCGTGGGAAAGTGGCGGAGCGCGTCGAGCGAGCCACAGAAGTTCTCTCTGCCTTTTTCGGAGTAGTTTATTCGGAAATCACTCGCAACATTTCAGTTTAAATATTTCTGTTGGCGATGTTGCGGCAGTCACGAAACTGATTGTGCCAGTGCCACATCGCAATAGAAAGTTACGTGGACATCTGAGGGATGCGGTACTGTTACAAGCCCCGTTAGGAGCATCAAAAGTAGGCGATCCGAAACAACGCGGTGCCGTCGCACAACCACGAAGACGAGTCCAAGTGCGAAACAAGCGCTCGCGATTTGCCAGGGAAAGGGGCTAAAGGTCAGAGCATAGCTTAGCAAGCTTACGGCAAAAGTAACACTTCGTTCTGAACAAAGAAAAGAGTTGTGCTCACCGGCCGTTTGAAGTTTTCGTAGCCCTCTCGCTGCCAGCCAACGGTCAATGACTAGACGCGGCGTCTCCGGGATACCGTTTGACACACTTGAACAAAGTACTAGTAAGAAACGCCCATTATTAAGGTTCTGAAAAGTAAAAAATAAGCGGCGAACGCCCGCACAAGACGACGTCACCCGACGACTCGCCTCCGCAAGTTGCGCCTCCGAGAGCAAAGTTATGGACGCCCATTCAAAACAAGATATGAGCGGGGAGATTTTGGGCGATAGCTAGCGCCACCTGCCATAGGCACCCTGTTTCGGTTTCGGTTTCAAAACCGAAAAATATAAAATCGCTTATCTGATACAAATAGTATTTAAAACCACTAAAATCATCGGAACCTGAATTTGAAAGGTAGATTGGAGATAATGCTGCCTATCGCTTTGATACAAAATCTTTTTTTTTTGCTGTTGCAAATGAATTTTTGAACATATTTATTTTTGCACGTGATTAGGGATGCCGCGAACCACCCTAGGTTCGATTTCGAAAGGTTGCGATATTTTCGACCTGAACTGATGCTCGAATTCGAAAGGTTTCTATATTTTCGACCGTACGGAGTTTTGAATTCGAAAAATTCGCAACTTTCCTAAATCGCGGGGTTTCGAAATCAAAAAGTTCGAAGCTTTCACAGTTTCTAAAAGTTGGGGTCGATTATTTCGATTTTTGTTTACTTGAGGTTCGATAAATTTGAAGATTTCGAACTTCCCTAATTTTAAATTCCAGAGATTCGAACGTTTCGAATTGCTTTAGATGTAAAATCGAAAAATTCGAGGGTTTCGAATTTTTAAAGACAAAGGTCGATAAATTCGAAGATTTCGATTTTTTTTCTGCATAAAGTTCCAAAAGGTCAAAGGTTTCGATTCTCTTTCAGGGATAAATTTAAAAAAAAAAAAAAATCTTTGAAGGTTTTAAATTTTTTTTATGTCCAATTGCGCAAAGTTCGAAGTCGGGTTTTCATGTTCCGCCACCAGTTTCAGTTTCAAATAACGTTTTCACGCCACACTGGTTTTCACGAAATCAGGTTTAGAAAAGTTCGGGTGTGATATTTAGACTGCGCGAAGTTGGTCAGGCAATTAAATGAGACGACGAGTGTCCGGGATGTGCTGGAATATGTGCCAGTGCAGAGTGACGTGTGACAATAGATCAGTAATTGTGACCGACGGCCCGGGGTGGTCATTAACGTGCATCACGAAGTAGCGATCCTACGAACGCACTGTTTAACGATACTCATCCAGTTCGAAACGGCCGGGGGCAGGCAGGTGGTTGAGGCTCACAAAAATGAAGTGATCTGGCAAACTGCCCTCCTACCCCCTTGCACGCTGGTAGTAATCCGATCGAACGCCGCCCGAGTGACGCTGGCATATAGTAAGTTTAGTTTGTACATGATGCAAAATCCTGAGACTGGGAATGAAATTTTGAAGAAAAAGTGTAAGAAGGCAGAAAGAAGGGGACAGGACAACGCCTCAAACTCAGCTCTGGGAATGAAATTTGAAAGAAAAAGTGTAAGAAGACAGAAAAAAAGGGGACAGGACAACGTCTCAAACTCAGCTCTGGGAATGAAATTTGAAAGAAAAAGTGTAAGAAGACAGAAAAAAACGGGACAGGACAACGCCTCAAACTCAGCTCTGGGAATGAAATTTGAAAGAAAAAGTGTAAGAAGACAGAAAAAAAGGGGACAGGACAACGTCTCAAACTCAACTCAGCTGAAAACTCAGCTCAAGACAACGTCTCAAACTCAACTCAGCTGAGTTTGAGACGTTGTCCTGTTCCTTTTTTTCTTTCTTCTTACACTATTTCTTGCGACTTTCATTCCCAGTCTCGGGATTTTGCATCATGATCAACATACGCCAGCTCGCCTGCATCGTGACAATTTTTTTGTTTGTAATTGCTTTGGAGGTTTATTTTCCGGGGCGAAAGAAACGCCGAGCCAAAAGCACAGAAGCTGATGCAACTTGGGGTCGAGGAGCGTTCTACAATACCAGTGGCGTCGGAAGAGAAAAAACGGGGGGGGGGGGGGGGGGGGGGGGGCTCCAGTACCTCCCCCCCCCCCCCTTCCAGATATTTCGGACTGTTAAAGAAAACAATACAGGGAAAGAGGGCATGGTCTAGCTTATTTTAATCTGAAATTATTTATGCATATGTATAGCTACTGTCGCTCTTCACTGCATAAAAGACCGCGTAGATGGTCATTGTTAGAAACTCGTTGTCAGAAGGCACTACTCGTCACATGCTCGGTGGCTCGGAAGTTCAGAGCTATGTATTTTCGACCTAAATAACTGTGCCACTGGTAAAAAATAATCAATAAATAAACATAACAATAAATGCAAAAATAAAAAGCTGGAATGAAAAAAGAACTATCAAGAACCAGCCGGAAGTGTTGTATTCTTGCATATTCAGAGGCCCAGAACTATGAAACAAGTTTCTCCCACCAAAATGTGTACAGGCCAAAAGAAACACGTCCCAAAAACGTAAATTGAGAAAAAAATGTTTTTTTTTTTTAGGACGTGCTGAACTTGAACAATTTTAGAAATCTTCCCCATGAGTTGATTTGTTCCTCAACGGGAGGGGGGGGGGGGGGGGGGGGGGGAAGATATACATTATTTTGTAATCTGCAGATGGTAATGATATGTACTGTCTCTGGTGTTAATTTAACTGCGATACCTCAAAGTATGTAGGCGAAAAAAATTACCAAGTTTAGGGCATAATTGCCCGTAGGTACATGTTTGGATATTTCTTCGAAACTCGTCTTGAACAACAATAATCATATATTAAGACGACACTCACCTAGGCTATACATAGATCATTCTTAAAAAGTTTAACATCTCTACCATAAATAGCTTCGGCTATAGCGCGCTTCAAATATGGCACGAACGACAATTGTCAAAACACCGCCGTCCTTCCTCGCTCCTTCGGGAATCTATTTCTTTAAAACCAAGAATGCCAGATGATTTAAATAGACGGCATTGTCCTTCGCAAGGAATGCGGCACCGCATGTAAAATTGCGAGAAAAAAATATTACGAATGTACCTCACTGCTTGAATCCAAATGAAACCGCCCGCCGGTCTTTCGAAGTTCCACGAACTTCGAACTTTTACCCTAAAAGCTCGAAGTTCGTCAAACCTTTGACGTTTCAGGAATCGAAAGTTCGACAATTTTTGAATTCTGTAGATTAATAGGTTCGAAAATTTTCGAATTTCTTAGCGTAGGAAGTTTGAAAGTTCGAAAAGCTTCGAACTTTTTAGTGCAAGAAGGTCGAAAGTTCGAAAATCATCGATTTTTTAGTCTATCAAGTTCGAAAGTTCGACAAGCATCGAATTTTGCCGGGTAATAAGTTCGAAATTTCGGAAAGCGTCGAACTTCTTAGTTTAATAAGTTCGAAAATCGACTTCCGTCGAATTTTTCGAAATGGAAAGTTCGAAAATTCGAAATCTTTTGAACCACTTCAATCGATCATCGAAACTTCGGTCGAAAAAAGTTCGCGGCATACCTACACGGGATTAAATATAAAGATGGACGACTTTATTTCACAGTATGATTGAATTTGTTTATGTGCCTAAATCTTGTCACTTTACCTGTTGATATTTCACGCACATTTTACGCCATATCGAAATAAAAGGGCACGGCGAGATTGGTGCGTTTTCCACCCATCGGAGATAACACGCCAGCTCGTTGTCCTTTCTGAGCATTGCACGGCGATCCGGTACGCAAACAGTTAGAAAGCAGTCCGCCAGTCCCATAGCCAGGAAATGTTTTCAGGGGATGCTTTCCTTTGCCCAGACCATCCAAAAGTAGAAAAAAAAAAGAAAAAAAACCAAGAAAGAGGAAAAGAAATCCCGCAAACACAACTTTAGTTGCTATTTTTCTGTTTCTCAGAAGACAAGAATTCAACGTTTTTTATTTCGTCCCTCCGATCTTTAAAGAGGGGAACTTTACTGTAGAACAACGAAAACACGCAATCATAAAATATAATAATGCGCTTTGAACAAAAAAGTCTAGACAGGCTCATAAAATATTCCGGTGCGTTCACTTCTCTGCGGAACACTGGGGTATCCAATGACTGAAAACTACGTAAGAGTGCCAAAGAATAGCGAAGTTTAGAATACGATTACACATAAAAACTCCAATGCGCACCGACCGGGGTAACGAGCAAGTGAAACGTCACGCTCATTGTTCCTGCGCACATTTTTCAGAAATGATCGTGTTGTGGTCATGTTTCGGGTTTTTTCCGTTCTTCGTTTCACCCTTAGCTGAGACTAGAAGCTCCGCCTTCAGCGCGAGCTTTCTGCCCTTGCTGGCACAAGTCTGAACGCGCAGGCGCGCGCAAACAAAGCACAGCGGAAGCCAGCGAGCTCGCGCTGAAGGCGGAGCTTCTGGTCCGAGCTAAGAACGGAGTAGCAAGCGCTCCGGGGACGTTGATGCTCTCAGGTATGGCTCCCGTCTTCGGAGTCTCGAGACCGAACTGACCGAACGTTCCGCCTCATGGATGGATGGATGGATGCTACTGGCTATACCCTTTGTATCGGGCGGTAGCTTGCGCCACCTAGCCTACGTCTAATAAAGACAAACATTTGATTCCCCCGCCCTTCTAAGCCAATTTTCTCTCCCCCCCCCCCCTCCTAACTATCACCAGGTAGTGCGGGATATCGCCAGGCTGACCTTTGGGGGATCGGGCAAAAAAACTAAAAACATCACCCCCCGCCTCTTCCCCCCGGCGAGGGAGTCGCCAATTTTCCTCTGGTCAAACCTTGTCGGCGTTACCCCTGCACCCAACCCACTGGGGGACAGGGTTGAGACTTTGGGCCTGAGCCACGCGGGAGGGAGTCCCAATTTTCCTCTGTCCCGCCTGTCCCCAGCTGTGCTAGTTAGTTGTGCATCATTCAATTTTCCCTAGATAATTTCCACCAATCTTCTAACCGCCTCTTTGTTATTGTGATCCTCTTCTCCTCCGTCCCTCCATCGTCGCCAGCAAAGCCCAGGGCCCCGGCCAAACCCGTTACACCCTCAGGAGGGGCAGGACGAAGCCTCGTGCACCTTAAAACTAGGTGCTCAAGTGTCTCACTCTCATCACGGCATGCAGCGCATAATGTGTCTATCTCCTGAAATTTAGCCCTATACGTCTTCGTCCTCAAAACTCCCGTTCTCGCCTCGAAAAGTAAAGAACTTCCCAGCGAGTTGTCAAACACATTTTCCTTTCGTATGTCCTTTTTTTGTGACCTGTAAACCATTAGAGTCGATTTTTCCTGCATTCTTCCCTCCCACATTTTCCTCTCTGCCTCTTTCACTCCCTTTTTCACTGAAGTAGTCTGCTCAGCCCCATCATTAGTGAGTAGGTATTTAAATGTAAGCTTTCGGGTTCGGTTTGTCCATTTTGTGTTTATGCTTTTCATGTATAAATACTTGTACACCTTACGTGCCCATCTCGTATCATCCATTTCAGTCAACCTTTGTTCAAATTTCAACTTACTGATTGCTTCCCTGCTCTCAAAAGACGACCAGCCCATGTCCCCCTGCACTCCCTCATTTGGTGTGTTTCCATGTGCTCCCAGTGCCAATCTGCCTACGCTTCTTTGCCGAATTTCTAATCCTGATTGAACCTCTGATTTCATGCAGAGCACCCCATTGCCAAAAGACAATCCAGGTACCATCACTCCTTTCCATATACCCCTGACCACTTCATATCTGTTATAGTTCCATAGTGCCTTGAGCTTCATAATAGATGAATTTCTTTTCCCTTTTCTAATTATATTCTCCTCATGTTCTTCTAGATATTTCTTTCCCTCATTGAACCAGACTCCCAGATATTTGTATTTTTCTACATGGTCTATTAAAATGTCTTGTATCCGCAGGGGTCCCCTCTTTTCATCATTAAACACCATTACTCCAGATTTGTCGCTACTAAAGCTCATGCCCAAGATGTCCCCTTCCTCTCCACACATGCCGGCTAGTTCCTGTAACATATCCTGGTTGTCTGCCATAAGTAATATGTCGTCCGCATACATCAGTCCTGGTATTACCTGTCTTACCTTTCTCCCTCCTTCCATATAACTCACATCAAAACCTAAGTTGCTCTGCTCTAATTTCTTTTCCATTTCCCTGAGATATATCATGAAGAGCAGAGGCGACAGTGGACAACCCTGCCGGAGCCCTCTTTTTATTGCTGCGGGTTGTGCCCGTGCCCGTTAGCGCCTCAGCGGCGCTAACGGGCATGGTGGCCAGGATTTGCAGCAGGCGATTGACATTAGAATACAAGACCTGGGGACCAAGGCAAGTTGTCTCTACCGGTGACACGCGCTAAGCGGTGCGGTCCCTTCACATCTGTGTCCAAACCAGAACTTCCTCAGACAGTTTGTTTAATGAAACGAATGCTCCGCACAGGCTGGTGATTGGCCAAACCCGAGGATTGCGACATTGATACCGACGTCGTTGGCCATGACATTGCTCTCGCCTAGGGCGGACGATGCTGCCTGACGTGAATGTGCCGACTCTGTTGGAGACGTTGATGGCACGCTTGAAGTTGTAGGTCAATAATCATTATTTAAAAAAAGCGTCAAGCGACAGCTTTGGCTATTGAATTAATTTTTGAGTCTATATACGTAAAGGAACTTTCACGACTCACGTGTTGAACGCAAGATTATAAACATTACCCACTGCAGTGATTAAAGAAGTAACCTCGGTACGCTTTGAAAGCAAAAGAATTATGAGCATTCCAAAGTGCTTCTACGGTGCATATGCTGCCGCATTTCTCTCCCGCTTTTTTCTTTTTTTTTTTCTTTTTTACATTTTCGTATGCCCCCAAAACAAATAAAAGACGGGACGAAAAGAAAAAAAGAAAGCTAAGCTGTTTGTCATTTTGTCGTCCTGTTTGTAGGGTTGTAGGGTTTGCAAAGTCAAAGTATTGCTATTTTGAAATTTTGTTTCGCTGCCCTGATAATGGCGTGGAGTCCTTGAGGCTCACAGACTAGGGGAACTTTATTCAAGCCGCCTGCATTCTCCGAGGCGAGGCCAGCGTCCTTCGAGGTCAGGATTTCGCGGCTTATGTGACGTCAGGAGCGGAGTCATCCGCACCTGCGAGCCCGAAGAAAGGCTTAGGTTGCTAATAACACTGTCGAGTTTGGCGAGAGCTCTTCGGAAAGCCGGAGCCGGACTTCTATTTCTCACGCTCACGCAGTCCACGGACAGTGTTGTCATCTTCGTTTTGCTTTGGAATGTTCCGGCCCCTCGCCGTAGTGGGTTGTCGAACAGAAAGAGAAGCACATAGGACTTTTAATGCCTTCACAAAAAAAAAAAAAAAAAAAAAAAAAGCTGACAATGAAAAAGGGAAAGGGGGAAAGAGGAAAACCATGCAATTTCGAAGGTGCTTCGACCCTTGAACACGACCTGGCTACGCCAATGTCTGGTTTATCAGCGCGGCCAGCCAGCGCATTCCGACGAGCTGCCACCTTGAGCATGCGTGTCTTCGCGGCAACCGCGTCGTATTTACACGTACCGTATGTCGGATTCCCAGTCGGTACCTTTTCGTTCCCGTGGTTTGGACCCACTTCAAAACAACGATTCGGGGTAGTGGTTAGCAGATCGAAAACAAACAAATGTTGGGGGATAACGAATGCAGACCAGCATTTATTTTCTCCAAAATCTCGCACAAATGTGACAAAACACAAATCACACTGTCGGGTTTGTCGAAACTAGCTGCTTGGCGGATTTTCCGGAGTGGTGTCAAGCGACTCTGGTGATTCCGCCGGAATGCTTCGATGAAATCGATATTCCACAGCGACCTCTTTCTGACAGATGGCCAGTCTGTTCGCCGAGTCAAGAAACTGACACCGAAGAAAGCGGACGAAGCCTAATTACACAACGTACGCGTTTGAAATTGTAGCGCATTTCACAGAACCTTTGCAAGCAATGCAAAAATTCAGTCCCACTTTCATCGCGGACCGCTGCTATCGTTTACCTAGCCGAGACACTCCAGATGAAAATTTCTGGCCGGCTTGGTTAAAATGTTTCATTGGGTCCACCGTTCCCGTACATTCGATGGCGCTTGTTTCGACCGGTAACGGCTGCCATTACGTACGACTAGCACATGATAAAATATAGCACACACACATGAGGTCATCCTTAATTCTAATTAACTCTACCTTTGGCGCGTCATGGAGATTCCCGCTTGTGCCGGCACCCCACCACCACCACCACCGGCTGTTAGGCCTATGGGCCCGAGCTCGCTAGACAGATAGGCCTAATGGCGGTAGCACATCCTCGGAGCGGTTCACGTCCACAATCGCCCAGTAAGCGCACGGACGTTAAATATGCACACCAGCACGGGAAAACGTGGACAGAAGACGACACGCGGCAAGAACGGCAGGTTCAGTTCGCAGAAATGAGCGCCTCGAGCACCACACTGGCCCCAGCTGTCCCGAATTCCTTTCCCGTACATTCGATGGCGCTTGTTTCGACCGGGAACGGCTGCCTTAACGTACGACTAGCACATGATAAAATATAGAACACACATGAGGTCATCGTTAATTCTAATTAACTCTACCTTTGACGCGTCATGGAGCTTTCCGCTTTCGCCGGCACACCACCACCACCACCGGCTGTTAGGCCTATGGGCCCGGGCTCGTTGGACAGATAGGCCTAACGGCGGTAGCACATCCTCGGAGCAGTCCACGTCCACGCGCACAATCGCCCAGTCGAGCGCACGAACGTTAGAAATGCACACCAGCACGGAAAAACGTGTACAGCAGACGACACGCGGCAAGAACGGCAGATTCAGATCGCAGAAGTGAGCGCCTCGAGCACCACACTGGCCCCAGCTGCCCCGAATTCCCGAATGGGGCGCTCGCGCGTGGGCTTCTGGGTAGTCACCGCCGTCGGGCAGCGCTCTCCGGGCTCGTTGATGACGCGAACATACCTCGGCGAAGTCACTCACGAACTCGCTCACTCACACTCACTCACGCTCACCGCGTCATGGTGAAGGGCTGTGAATGACTTCGTGAACTCGGACCAAGTCGTGATGTGAAGGGGATGTGACTTCGTGAACGCGAAAAGAGTCGTGATGTGAACGGGCGTGACTCCGTGAACGCGAAAGAACCCGTGATGTGAAGGGGATGTGACTTCGTGAACGCGGAACGAGTCGTGATGCGAAGGGGAGTGACTCCGTGAACGCGAAAGAACCCGTGATGTGAAGGGGATGTGACTTCGCGAACGCGGAACGAGTCGTGATGTGAATGGGCGTGACTCCGTGAACTCGGAAGGAGCCGTGATGTGACGGGGAGTGACCTCGTAAACTCTGACGCACCCGTGATGCAGTGGTGAAGGACTTCGTGACTCTGGTGTATACGTGATGTGATGGTGAATGAATTCGTGAACAGAATTTGTGATGTGATGGGGACTGAGTTCGTGAACTAGGAGTCAGGACTCAGGAGATGTCGGTATGGGTTTGCTTGCGTGTGCGTACTCTTCGCGACTGATAGCCGACTTGACATTTGGTAGTGTCTGCAGCATGTTGGTGCCCTTACACGCACAAACATGCTGTGGCGGTTAGTATAGAGTGCGGACGGAGCAGAAACTTGGAAGGAACTTCTGTTAGAGCCTAGAACGAGATTCGTAGGGGTGGTCTGGTAATGTTTGGGGGAAGCAACTGCAGGGGGCGCTTGCTTTGGAGGACTTTGAGAGAGGATGTGACATTTTGCGTGTGCGACTGTGCGCGGCTTAAGCGCGAAATCGGAAATAGGGAGGGGACTGTGTATTGCAGACGAAGCGGCACCAGCGCTTCCCAGATGGGGACTGGGAAGGAGTGGGGGGGATGTTTGGACCGGCACAGACTCGGCGGCGACTCCAACGAGTTTGGCGGGCCTCCGCTCCTCTGCCCCGATACTGCGGGCGTGCGCGTAGTACACGTGCAGCTTAGCCAACGTTAGGTGGGCTTTGTTTGTGCGCGGCAGACGTTTGAGCCTCCTGCATGGCCGTGGGGTTCCATTTACGCGGCGCGGCTAGGCGGCTCCTCCTTTCGGTGTGTGTGTCGGTGTGTGTCATTGTGTGGGGGACCGCGGAAGGTGTCGTTTTGCCACTGTGCTATTCTGCCACGGGAGGGTTTCTCTTCGCGTTGATTGCATCTGCGTGCGTCCGTGCGCCCATGTTTTTGTCTTTTGTAAGCGCGTGCGTGCGCGCTCCCCTCAAGGAAACACAAATAAAACCGTCTTTCCGGAGCTTTTACGCGAGTACTGGTGTGACCCTAACTGGACTATACAATGTTTGTTTTCTCGCTCTCGCTTAATAATGCTTACAGATATTCTATGATGCTGGAAATATGCGGCATACGCTCGTTTTTATCCGTCCACACGAAAAAGCGTGCGCCGGATTTGATCTGTTTCGGCCGCTTCCGGACTTTTTCAAACGCTATTTAGCATCTAAGATCTCGGGAAGGCTTGCCGCTATTCTAGAAAAATCACGGAAGTTTACTGGCTTTATTCATATGCCAGAGAATTATGATAATTTTAAAAATGTGAGGAAGCAGCCGATTGGCATCACGGTTTGTCGCCCACGTTTCCTAACAAGTGCGCGGACATGTCCGTTGCAATAACAGGCGGAGAAAATTTTACGTGCTCTCAGGCGTTTAAGTGGGGGCTTCGCTTGCTGTTGCCAAGAATAGTTTTCATCACAGTCGTGCATATTCCTGAGTTCTTGAATTCTAGGAATACGAACAGAGTTCTTCGATTTCCGTTGAACGTGAATATTGACTAAAGAGGTTTTTGTTTCTGTTTATTTGAGCAAAAGTCAGCTACTGGCACGATACTTGTGTGCAAAAGCCGGACGCCATCAGAAAATATGCGACGAACACGTGGCGAAACTCAATCCACTAAGCAGCCTAGCCTTACTCCGTGAACAGCGCTTCGAACGCGAAGGAGGAGTACGAGTGTTCAAAGATTCTTGATAAAATGACATAAATCTTTTCCAAGGGAGGAGACAAATAGTCCGTCCCCATTTCTGAATTTTTCTATTTTTTTTATGCTACCTAGTTTTGCATACGAACCATATCGGCCACATTTTGCTGGAGTGCTTTTCATTTGAAATCGAGACCACTCTTCTTTTATAAGCGCTTAGGCATTCGTCTCCTCGTTATTTTCCTGAGCAAGTAACTCATTCAAAGGTCTGCTGAGTTTATTCAACAGCGTCGGAGCGATACGATCGGCTCTCACGTCGATCGGAATTGAGAGCCCATCACACAGGACCACAAGCAGACCGCGATTGCGTTGTCATAACCGTCATCCTGCTGTTGCAAGCAGGCTACCAATGAAAAACAAGGTGCGCCGTCGAGGTCGAAGTCAAATTCGAATAAGTGTTTATACGACGTGCAAGTAGGGGTACCAAAACGTGTCTTCCGCGCTTGCGAACCTTATCGTGACCCATTGAAAAGAAGTAAATACGAAGAATGGCACGACAATCAGCGGGAAACATTAAGGGCGCGCACAGAACGCGCGAAGACGAGACAGAAAAGCGCGCGCCGTCATTGGTCAAAACGAGGTGTAAATAGCGGTACGTCAGAGCGTCTGAGGGGTAAACAAACACACGAGGTGCGCAAAGAGCTGAATAAGCCTATTATTTTTAAAACATGGAAAACTATTGAACCGGGCTTCCCGCGTTTTTTTTTTTACTTTTTCCATGCACGTCGCCGTGCTGTTCTGGGGCGTCGGTTCACTCAAAGAGCTTTTACTTTCCCACGCTCTTTAGAGCCTGACATTGCACCTTTTTGTCAGATGAGCCGGCGATGTCCAGTTTTTGTGACAGGCTGTGTTCCCCGTCTAGAAGTGTGGACGAGCTGTTTACCCGTCCTCCCATCTTGCATTTCCCACCAGACCTTGATCCAAAATGACCCTTCTTTTGTAACAAAAACAAAATTAAGAACCTGCCTCTATTCATCTCAAAGACTATGTTTGATGTTCGCTGAAGGCGTCCTCACTGGCTCTGTCTGCTTGAAGAAATCACCGGTTATCAAGAAGAGCTGAAGGAGCGAAGACAACCTCTGTTTCCCTTCCCTTCGAGATTAGTTAGCTTGCTTCTCCTTGCCAACGTCGTCTTTAATTTCACTACAAAAACTATAAACGGTAGGGATTTCTTGTAGACGGTTTTTGTGCTCGGTAACGATACCCAATAACGATACTATGCATGCACAAAGACGACAGAGGAGTATGGGGTATCCTTACAGGGGGGAGGAATTATTGGAACAATACACAAAACTCCCTAGTTTCTTAGACGTGTAAACAGGAAGTATAAGCACTTACTTAATTCGTCCCCAACACGCTCGTTTGTGATTAGTGCTTTTGTGTTTCAAGCTTGGGGTAAGCTTTTGTGTTTCAAGCTTGAGGCAACCTGTAGGTACAAAGTTTGACCTTGCCAAGTGTATGGAAAAGTTCGCTGTTCGGGTTTTTCCTTTTACGTCCTTTGTCGACACGTTGTGACCTGTTCTTTTTTGTTACGGGTCACGTGTGGAGTCTGTCGGTTTTGGTTTTAAGGAGCCTTTTGGTTTTTGTTTTAAGGAGCATCTCTGTTACGCCCGACGCGCCACCACCGCGCTGTGACGTAACAGAGATGAGTTCATGTATAGGTGAATATGTCGCCGAAATTATGTTCTGGCTATACACGAACCAACGAACTCATCTCTGTTACGTCACGGCGCGGTGGTCGCGCGTCGGGCGCACTTCCGGTCTGGGGCTGAAGGCGGAGGTCCCTATGTGAGACGTGTATTCTAGCGTTGTATTAAAAAAACCTGACAAAAACTTGCCTTCTCGTCAAAACGCCATGACTGGGGCTGTACCAAAAGAGTCGAGAAAGGTTTGAAGATCAGTTTTCATGTGCTCGGTTCGTCCGAGAACGTGGATATGTGCCGTGAAAATGGAAAACCAGTCGCCGTCGGACCACGATTGCTTGGGCAGGAAGCAGTTTGGGTTAAATTCACGGATACTTGTTGTCATCAGATTTATTTGTTTTGTTCCGTCATGAAAGCGGGAATACCGCCAAGATGTTGGGACCGCCTGCATGCGGACGTTCAGTGCGTCTTCAAGATCGAACGGCCGCCTGATCGCTCGAACTGTCGTCTGCTCTTTCAAACGCCTCTGCTCGTCGTCTGCTCTTTTAGAAGACACCGGCCCGTTGACCAAATGTTGGCCCGGTACTTGCGATAAGAAGTGAGTGCAGGCCTCAAAATACTTAACTTTGAAAATTGGTAAGCAGGCTTGATGTAAACAGTGGATACAAGGAGATGTTGATCGTTGTTACCAGTGATCATCACTGACTTGTTATGCCTCATTCACTTGGTCCGATTCTGCTTGCGATTTTCAGTATCGATGTTGAACATCTCAGCTACGGTTCACGCTGTTGTAACCCGAGCGACGTCATGACTGAAAATTGCGACCGAAATTTCATCATGCGAATTAGGCTTTAGCGTACCCTCTGCGGCGTCCACGCGGAATGAATCGCCGCATGTCACATTATTCAAGCGAAGTTTTGTGGTGTAGCGAGCCTCGGTAATTTCGCTGAGGCTGCTCAAGTAGTCATGCATTGCCAGGAAGACGTAGAATCAACAATTCCATTGCAGAAAAGTGCACGGGGACTCACACCGCCGCCGACAACAACGCAATTCAATGTTTATCGGCGACGCGGCGAGCTTCTTGCCCACACCCCATCGCTCATGCGCGGCGCCGGTGGCGTCGGCGAGGAGCGCTCCAGTTTGTTTGTAAACATGAGTTGGTGTATAAAATATAGTGGAAAAATGATGTGAAATGAGGTGCCACTGAGCACCACGTTTTACATGCTCACGTCACGTCATGTGAGTATAACGTTAAAAAATTCATTTTTAAGTCTAGATACTTTAGTCCTTGTCATTCGCAGAGTTTTCTCCGTAGGTAGCAGCCGCCAGCATTACTGATGTTCTCGCGGAAAGTGGCGCACTAGCTCCCAATCAATTGCACAGCGTGCCATCCTGACTGAAAGCGATGCCAAGGGGTGGAACTGGAAGACCCGGTCCTCTAATAAAGCGCTTCGTAGAGATTCCCGCTTCAAGAACCTGCGTCCCATCAAGTTTCCGACTCTATTATATTCGCGAACACCGCCCCGTCGGACTTTAGGAAATGATTGACTCTTTGTGCAACAGATGTTTAATCGAACTGCGGTAAAGTTTGAAGGTGGGCCAGTCGGTGCATAGTGCACAGTCTTTGTAGCAAGTTCGGAGCCCTCACCGGCCTGGCCGGAGTGGCTTGGTGAGCTGTGGACTTTTGACAAAGACCGTTCATACAAGGAAAAACGGCGCAAGAGGACACAGGGAAAGCAAGTAGAGGACAGACAGCGCTGTGCACGTGTCGCTGTTCTACTTGTGTGTGTGTCCTTTTGCGCCGCGGTTCCTTTCATGTTTAGTCGAATGGAGCTTCGGATGCGTAGGAGTTTAACAAAATACGGAAACATGCCGCCCACAGGTATCGACATAGGTGTAGCGTGCCAAGTACGTTCAGCACATTGCGCTATTGTACTTATATTCAGTGACCGGTGAAGACCGCAGTGCAAGGTCTGCCTGCAGCGCGAGGTTTCTAGCCTCCGGGTCACCACTGCGCATCCGACTGTTGGGGCTGGTATACGTTCTCTGTGCCTCGACTCTCGAGGCATGCGTATTCCGCGCGCCCCGGGAACTTCGTATTTTATTGATTTTGTATGCATGTTGTTTTCGTGGACCTGCGTCACCAGAAAAGCACAAGCTTGCAAGCGCAGCGAATGCTCTGCGGAAGGGAGCGAGTGCGCGCTGGGGGCTTCGAACTGCAGTCTTAACCAAGTTAAGGATGCAGTAAGCTCCGCATTTTGCGTGAGCCCACTACAATATAATTAGGGCTCCGCGTTTTTGAATAAACCCTATGAAATCCGAAGAACACTTGCTGTTTAAACTTTTGCTGATTCGGGTTTATCCGAAAACCCCCGAATATTTGGGGCTGCCAGATGTAATAACGCCGACATCCCGTTATCATAGAAACTATAGGTAGCTTCTCGTACGTCCACAGTCGAAGTCTCGCATATGAAAAGGCTGATTTACTAAATTCGCAAACTGCTGTTTTCTAAATTTAATTCGCACCACCGAAGAAGCCGACAAACTCCGAATTTTGTATACCATTAAAGAAAGCCCTGAAAAACACCCCGAATTCATTGTAAAAAAAATTGCAGTGGCTTAGCTCGGCTATGCCAGGATATATATGTAGCGTAAGCAATTAGGTTCAGCTGGTTATTCTTAGCTTTCCTGGTTGTCTTGGATTAGCTTGATTATCATGCTTACTGCTGCTTCAATGACACAGACGGTTTACGGATTATGTGACTACTTCGGGATCCGATGAGTTAAGCTTCTCCGCTCTTCTTATTGCGGAGGAGGCGCCTTGTAACCGAGCCTTCGGTTGCACGTCAAAAGATCCCCAGATGGCCCAAATTAATCCTCCGCTGGGGCGTGCCAGATGCCCGTCGTTGGTTTGGCCAGCTGTGCGCCGTGTTATGTATCAAGCAACCAAGCTGCTGCCCAGAACAACCGGACTGTGCGAGCTATGATCTCGAGCGGGTCCATGCGCGCGGCGCGTGCATCGGGGACTGACACGTGTGACGTCACTGCTTCTCGCGCACACGCAGCACGGCTCGCCAGAAGCCACGCGAAACTGCTCAACCTCGGCCAGTGTAGCCTACGCTACAAAATAAACTCCGAAAAACACGCTCCGATTCTATTCAAAAATGAGCTCCGAAAACACAGTACGCGCTACCTATAATACGAGTCAATGCGCAGTCAAACCCCGGCGTAAAACAACGAGCGCGAGGCGCGCGCGAATCGCGCGCCTCGCTTCGGTTCAAAGCTGAGAAAAGTGGAGTCCACCGCCATCATTAGTTATCTCGACTGCATCTGAGCTCAAAGTAGGTTGAGCGACACGAACACGCTCAGAAGTAAACATATTGCTTTGAGGTGAATGATCCAATGAGTGGTTTAATTAATGATGAGGTGTACTCTGACCAACGGGTTCGAATAAAACACAGATTTCATTGCTTCGGGGGAGGCACTTACTTTTTTATTTATTTGTTTAACTGACATACCCTCAGGGCCATCGGCATTACAGAGGTGAGCGGGAGTTAGAAGAGAACAGAACAAAGCTGTACACTTTGGAGCTCAGTCTGAGCTGTATAGATTATTTACGGCAATTTTAAACATATATAGTAAGTGGCATTTGTGGCCACAGATGTGGGAAGGTAGTTCCAGTCCACTGAAATTTTTGGGAATGGATAACTCTTGTTTTGGAATGTCTACTTTATTAATATATACATGATGAAATCCGTTTCAATATATTAGACGGGTGATTCAGCGGTCGGTTGTGAAGTATAGCGTTATTATGGTATCTCTTATGAAAGTGACATCCTCGCGCTATTTTACGACGTAAAGTGAGGTAGGCAAAGATCGGCTGGTTGCCATAGATCATAATTATTAAGATAAAACACACAGAACAATTTTGTACTGATCGAACGACGGTTTAGCCAGCGAAACCTGGCCCACGACGTTTCATCGAATGACACTTCAGCGAATGGCGGCGTTCATTTGACAGAATAGATAAAATGGAGGCCGCCGCCGTCCTGTTTTTGAGCTTGCCGAACCTTTGGCGATGGACGCTCGAGCTTGAGTTCATATTATTTTCCCCAAACTATAGCAAAGCACCCCTTGCTGTCGTTCCGAACAGACCGCCTGGCGCGGTCTGTTTGGATGCCCTGTTTGCCGCCCCTACAAATGCCTAAACGTCGACTCGCGTATGTGATCTCTATTCGCTAAAATTTAATTCGCTAAAACGTCTTCGTTCATATAATATGGACTCGTATTAATGTTTGTAAGATGTTTCAAAAAATCGTGCACGCATGTTCGTGTTTCTCTCCTTTTTGCCCCCTCGGCGAGCGGTCGTTGGCAAAAATATAAGCGCCTTCTTTTTTTTTCGTAGAAAAAACCGTGCGCAACGAAAGTAAAAAAAAAAATAAAATAATTAAATAAAAAAAAAGACAGGCCAGAAGATTTTGAGGTGGGGTCTCCTCCACAATCACAACGCCGACAACCAGGCGAAGTCTATGGAGCCTTCATGTGCGCTTTGCTAGGGTGATGTCACCTAGGGAGGCTTCATGTGCGCTTTGCGAAGCGAAGCGCACATGAAGGCACTCTAATGCCACCCTTTGTAATACCGCTCGCCGACAAACCAGCAGCCAATTTGGTTCTGGGCATCCGTGGGGCTTATAGCTCTCCCGGAAACAAGCACCTTATCTCACAAGTTCGGAGCAGGGAAGTCAAGAAGCCGCTCGCTCTCCACAGCATGCGCGCATGATGAAGAAAGCGCGAAACAAAACGAAAATAAAAGAAACGGGACAACAAAACTAAAAGCCCCAGAGGGAACTAGCTAAACAAACAAAATGACAAGAGCAGGGTGCGTCGCGACTCGCCCGGCACAGCCCAATACCCCCCCACCACCACACACACACACACACACAGACACACACTGACACACACATCTGGAGCCGTCAGCGCCGCTGCGAAAGAACTTCGAGGATGGCTGAGAGCCGGAGGCAGTGGCGGTGGCCGCGGCTGCAGGGGCCGACGCCGCTTTCCGTGACCTCGGTGACTCGGTGAACGGCTGTGACTCGGTGAACGGCTGTGACTCGGTGAAGGGCCGTGACTCGGTGAAGGGCCGTGAAGTCGAACCGGTCGAACGACTTCATGAACGGGATCAGTTCACAGACGTGAGGGGAACGACTTGCTGAACTCGACGAGCTCGTGATGGGACGGTGAGCGACTTCGTGAATTCAGAGTTGGGGAATGCTTCATGAACTCTATAGGATTCGTGATGTGACGATGAAGTACTTCGTGAATTTGACGGATTCGTGAAGTGACGGTGAATGACTTTGTGAGTTCAGAGATTGCGGTGACGTGATGGGGATGAGTTTGTTGTCCGGTTGAACTCCGTGATGTGAATGGCCGTGACTTTTGGACGTCGGTGTACTTTGTGATGTGAAGGGCCATGAATATTAGACATCGGTGTACTCTGTGATGTGAAGGGATGTGACGTTTGGACGTCGGTGTACTTTGTGATGTGAAGGGATGTGACGTTTGGACGTCGGTGTACTCTGTGATGTGAAAGGCTGTGACTTTTGGACGTCGATGTACTTTGTGATGTGAAGGGCTGTGACTTTTGGATGTTGCTGTAATTAGTGATGTGATGGTGAGTGAGTGGGTTCGGAAATGCCGACCTATGGACGCGAATAGAGCATTCTTGGCGGCGGCGTGCAACGTTCGCGCTCGTCGCTACGAGTGCACAAAAATCGAGAAAGCTGCCACGCGCCACCGACCTGTGCGCACCCGAACTCGTGTGGACCAAGAAAACGCAACCTACGTATCCATCCGTGGATCGCGCCGTGTTTATTTACTTTTTTTCTGCTATGGCTTGGAATCGGGAAGAAATCTGGCCCCGCCAGGTACCGACGCAGGTATTTCCAGAGAGGGGAGGTTAGCGTATCAGATGTCTTTTGAAACCCCCCCCCCCACCCTTTCCCTTTGTTTTCCCGCCCTAAATTTTTACACATGCACAAATCAAGAGGAAGTCAAAACATCTAAACAGACCGGCCCCCCCCCCCCCCCCCCCCCCGCCCCCTCTTAATCCGCCACTGGGCCCCGCCAACGGCTCGCTTATCCTTTTGAGATCGCGTGAAAGCTTTCTCGAGAGGCCGTTGGCTGTGTTTTTCGTGAAAACCCAGGGAGATGCAGACGCACATTTTTCGGTCCTGTTCAGACGGCGCATTCATTTCACGAAACTCGTTTCGCGAGTCAAGATGCGCCAGAAAAATGCATCGTGTGAAAGGGCCTTTAAACAACACACAATGGTTGCACTATACTTGAGTCTGCCCGAAAAGAGCTGGATTGCCTTCTGCTTCCCCATACTACCCTCAACTTTTGAGTATTCGCCAGATTGAGCGAAAAGTTTGTATTTTGTGATTGGTTTTTCACTAGTGTAATATTTGTTGTTCGAGAGCGTCGGGATTTTGGACAAAAACCAGCCCCAAAACGTCTTGGACCCATTATAACGTACTCTTCCACGACGGGAAACCCGTTGGTGCCAGAGCCGGGACTGAGCGGAACGGGGGAAACGCCGGCTGCGTCAATGGCGGCCGATCTCCCGCAGACGGGTGGACGGATGGGAGTATTTTCACCTCCCATTTCGTCTTGCGGAGGGTTGTCATACTAGAACTCCAGTCTAAAATGGGAGTAAAATCAGGTGTTGTCGCTTTTATACCTCGTCTCTTAGCGACCAGAGTAAAGTGGTGGTTTCTAGTTTTTATACTCCCATGTGCGGGAGTGAATGCTTTAGGCTTGGGAGTTTAATCGGTATCTTATTCTTTAAAACCCCCATCCGGGCTACTTTTCGTTTACAGTGTACAGTGTCAAATGCCTTGGAAACATCAATAAATAGCGCGCAGGCGACTTGATTCTTCTCGAAAGCGAGATGCAATTTATCTGTGAAGTTCTCTAACAGCGGTTGGGTGCCACGCCCACTAACGAAGCCATATTGTCTAGGCGAAATGTTGTCAAACCTATCAAGGAATGCCGTCATAGTTTCGAGAATATGTTTTTCCAATATTTGTATTATGCAAAGGTAAAATTGAAATTGGGCGAAAGTTGTCAAGTTTGTTGCGTTCTCCTCCTTTAAATAGAGGCTTCACTAGTGCGCTCTTCAAAGTGTCGGGGATTGATCCGGAAGAAATAAAACCATTTAGCATATAGAGGACCACATGTTTTATGGAATCATAATTCCTCTTTAGATCCTCCGCACTGATGCGATCTACACCAGGCGCCTTGTTTTCCTTGAAGCTGAAAAGCTGGGATCGAAGGTCAGGCTCGGTCATTTGGGGAAGGAAAGCCGAGGCGGAGTTTGAATCTGAAACACATGTTGCAAATAGAGAAGTGTCACGGGCTACTCCAGAGAACGTAGCAAAGAATTTATTAAAATCTTCTTCCAATTTCTTAGTATCGTGGCCAAAAACTGTTTCAAGTGTGTCATCAATCGACCTCTTCACACCTTTGCCTCGCAACTGGTTTACCAAACACCATGTCTGTGAAATATTTGATCGGGCTTTAAAAAACGCTTTACGGAAGTATATTCTTTTCGCTGAACGAATAAGCGCGTTTACGCGGTTTCGCATAATGCGGAATTCTTCCTTCAACTAGGCATTTTTTGGAGACCGGCGACAACGAGCCCAAAGAGCATCTTTCAATTTTATAGATGACAGAATATCATCCGTTAACCAATCATGGTCGTTTCGACGCCGCCTCACAGTAATAATTTTTCTAGCTTGCCACCTAAAAAGGCGGAACTGCTCACTAAACCTAGTGTAGACGTCGTTGAAGTCTTGAATATGCAATAGATTATTCCAATCGTATTTTTGTACCAACTTATCAAACCGTGCGCGATCAATTATTTCTATATTTTGTGTTACAGCCGTCGGCGGCCTAAGAGTGAGCTGTGATACAAGTTGGCAAGCCACATAGTAATGGTCAGCAAGCTTCTGCTCTATTATGGCCGATTTTGTTGCTATGTTCTGAGCGCGTACATTGATATGGTCTAGGCATGATTTGACAATATGATCACCTAAATGTTCTTCTCGTGTGGGGCCAAGAATCAAACACTCCAGACCGAAATATGCCAATAAATTCAGATAGTCACACACGAGAGACTTGAATGGCTTAAGCGTGTCGATGTTGAAGTCACCTACCAAACAGATGTCATTCATGGATTGAAAAGTTTGAAGCTTATTCCTGAGCTCTTCCAAAAACTTGAAAGGATGAGCCGAAGGAGGTCTGTAGAAGGCTAGCAAAAGTAAAGATCATTTAGAATTTCATATCCTTATAAAGAGTGTCTCACAATTAACGAAATCGACATCAGCTTTTCAGTACCCAACGAATCTCTCACGAAGATAGCAATTCCTCCTCCTCGGCCAACCGAACGCGTGAAAATGTGTGCATTATACCCTGGTATTTGGAATTCATTACAGGAATCGTCTTTAACATTAATTTCTGTAAGGACAAAAACATCAAATAGTGACGTTGCATTTTTTGACAGTTAGTGTAAACTCATCCCAATATTTTCGAATACTCCTGATGTTAACATGTAACAAACCAAAAGTGCTATCACTGACTGTATCAAAGAAACGTTGAAGAGATAAAAAGTCTGAGCAGTTAGAAAACTGTACCTCCATAATTCGATGTTGTCATTCGATACCTTGTTATCTGTCGGTTTGGCAAAAGAAGAGCTAAACAATCTTCTCCAGGTCAGCAAACCGATGGATGCGTACTGCAGGAGAGGATTCTGTTTTCTTTGCAAACAGTTTACCATTCTTCACCCATGTGAATTTGTAATGCATGTCTCTTACTTTCTCACATAACTTCCAAAAGAGCTCCTTGTTCCTGCGGGTGAGGTTTTCGTTGAAGAAGAGTTTGGGTAAAGACCCGTTTTCTGAAAGAGACCGCAGCTTTTTTCTTGTGGAAAGCCACTGACCTCTAAGCGCTGCCGTACAGAATCTGACCAGTATAGGTGGAGGGATGTCACGTCGAGATGGTAGGCGGTGCATGATCACTCTGTCACTTCGTTGGAAGTCAGCTAGGCCGAGCTTACTGGCCAGCTCATTGACGACGGTGATCAAGTTCTCATTTGAGGAACAAGGCAGCCCATGTATTTCGAGATTTGAATGTCGGCTATACTGATCACTGTCATTTAACTCGTCCTGGAGGTGTTCAATGGTCTTGGACTGCTCCGTAGCTATGTCTCTCAGTGATGTGGTCTCGTTCCGGAGTTCTGTCACTGATGATGCGTTAGCGGTTGCTGTCAAGAGCAGAGAGTCGTAGCTCTCCGACAGGAAGTCAACCGACTTTTGAATCTCTGTTAGTGCAGAATTTAGGTTCTCGACTACAGGTTTTAATGTCAAGAGCTGGTCTATTTTGGCTGGTAAAGAAAGGAGGCTGTCGACGTTGGCCTTGAGGGACGTTAGGCAATCTAGTTTCGACTCCAGCGATCGAAAGTGCTCGCCAGTCACGGGAGATTCCCATTGTGACAAGCCCGTCTCAGATTGAGAACCGGGCTCTCTACTCTGCTCTCGGCACCGACGGCAGCGCCAAATCTCCCGCTTTGCAGCCCCCATGGTTTTAAAGGTGCTGTCTGCAATTCCAGAGCAAAGCTTTCCTACATGGTACGAGTTCTTGCAATCGACGCAGGACATGTGTCGACCATCAATGATGATCTTTTCTCGACAATTATCACACTTAGATGGAGAAGACATGGCAGTAGAAACTAAAACAAGCGGTGATAATTACCGTGCCGTCTTGTCACGCCGACTGTCCTGTTGTGTGCACTCGGCTCGAGAAAAGCGTCGGGCTGAGAAAGCTGGTGTAGAGCAGCCGATGAAATCCAGTCAGGTCGACGCTTGGAAGGCTTGCGCTCCGAGTCAACAACCGATTGGAACGATGGAACCCTGGTGCGGATCAGAGAGCGTGTCAGTGAAGACTCCAGGATTTGGCGTTCGTAGCGGACTGGTTGCCGGTGTTAGCTGAGCTTGGAATATTTGATTAGTACTGGAAATATGAAGAGCAATCGAGAAGAACGATTGCTCTCGGGGACTTCTTCTTCTTCGATCTATAATAATAATAATAATAATAATAATAATAATAATAAATTATTTTTCTGTAGTTACAACATTTTGTGTTTGAAATAAAAATGATTAACTGCATCGTGGCGGCGTAGCGTGCGCTATCGCATGCGCGGAATTTAGCGCTAACGTGCGCTAAAATTGCATACATTATTTTAAAACTTACTATTTTTATAAAAGCGAACCGCACGCGCTCAGCAAAAGGAAACATAAGACAAAGAGCGCAAAGAAGCTTACACAAGCCAAAGCGTAGTGTGGTCCGCTTCGCAACAAAAACTTCCTCAGCCGCCGAAACTTAAATCGACGACAAGCTTGCGGAGGAAAGAAAGGACCCATCCTTCCAATTCGGTTCGCTGCGGTTAAACAAAGCGCCCGTTAATCGCCGCGCCCAGACAAACAAACAAACAAGCAAGCAAACATGCATACTTCACGAGACCGCATCCAGACAGGCAGGCAATCAGCCTGGAACAGAACTGTCGCGAGACAACGGAAAAAGAAACATTCCGCTCGAAAACAACGTCTGGTTCTTTTTCTTTCTTTCCTCCATTTTGCAACCTACCTTCGCTCGCTCGAAGATGGCAACAAAGGAGAGCGGGACGCGTATGCCGTTCCGGAGCGTGGATGGAAGAAGCGGTGCCCCGAAGCAGATGCCCCGAGAAGAAATGTTTACCGCGGCACCCTCTCTATTTGCATCCCCCGAGTGGCACCACAACGACGGCGGCGGTGGTGCAGCGGTTTCCTTGCCGACAAAGACGCTTCGCCCGCAAGGAGGGTCGCCACGGGCCTTGAGTGTCCCAACTCCCTGGAGAAAACCCGATTCCGAAGGAGAAACGAGCCAGAACTTCGGTGCCCCCACCAGGGCACTGCCGAACTCGGAGAAGGCATTTCCTTCGGCATACAGCTCCGGCATCTACACGTGTTCATGCACCTGGGGCCCCCGGAGCATCGGGAGCACGAGGAAGACGCTGACACGAGGGACTTTTGTCGAACCGTTACCGTGTTCCGCACTACCGGAGGCTCCTTTGAAGCAGCAGCGCGCCCGGGTGATAACGTGACCGCGGGGCGCTACCGCATTTCATCGTGTTTGGTCGAATGAACAAAGCTGCAACCATTTTTACCTTTTCTGATGTTTTTTTTTTTTTTTTTTTTCGAGTTCTATTTTACCCATTTTTGCAGCGTTGAGCGTTGAACGGGACGCTACAAAGTCCCCCAACATCATATCAATATGTCAAACGGATGGCCGTACTTTTGGAAAAGAAGGGCGCCATCAAGCGAAGGCTATGACATCATGGTCCTTCTAGAGCACTTGAGAATGAAGGGAAGCAGCCTCGCTTCTCCCCTCCTCATTTCGGTTCACCAGCTCGACGGGACGAAGCGAGGAGGAGAGAGAATGGGAATCGTGACGTCACATGTCACGTCGGCCTCGTCAGCCGTGTTCGATCGCGCACTTCTTTTCCAAAAAAATACGGCCATCCATTAGAGATATCGCTGTATGAGTGATGTTTCTGGATCTTACAGCGTCCCGCCTATCGCTCCAGCCTTGTTTTGTGAGCTCCGAATTTCGGTTCAGCATACCTTGAACCCCGCGCGTATGTAAACAAGCTCTTTACTTCAATCACTTCCCTCGTTCTTACCGAGATTAAAGGACGCCCCCGTCCCCGCGAAAATAGCTAGGAGACGCCTCGTTATCGTGGCTGTTTTGGATGCATGCCTACATCCGTAACACTATCGTTGTCAAGATATCCTCTTCTTGAGCAAGTGCCAGACCATGTCACATACAACCAGGAAGCCAGATTACGGAGAGCGGCAGTCTCCATGCGCAGCGACCCTTCCGGAATCATAGAGGGGTTCACTGCACTGTCTATCAACAGGTATACGGACTCCGCGGAGTCTACTACGCCACGGCCTGGTTAACGTGCAAGGCGAAGCGAGAATTCATGGGAGGTCGGCTGGTTCTCAAAGCGGAACGATGAACCGTTCCCCGGGCCATTATACGTTTATTGGTCCGTCCTTGTACACCTAACTCGAAATCCTTTCCCCCTTATTTGCATGCATTACTGGTCACTTTTTCTTTTTCTCCCGCTTATGTGGAGTGTTGCTTCCAGCGTTTGCATAAGCAGGTAGTTTCTCGCCTTGCTTGTATTGCGACATTGATAGTTTTCTTTGTCTGTACGCTGTGCGCATTCGACGTACGTAACCCTGCCCCTCCGGAGTTCGTTCCCGCATACTAATTTTCGCGGAGGTCGATCTGTCGACCCGCGCCAATAACGTTCTAAAACACGCCTGCAGAGTCGACGCTCCTGCGACAAGCAAAATGAGCCGCACCGACCTCCGCCGTATTCTGGCCGAAACGTGCTGTAATAGCCTCTGTATGTATGTATTTCTAGCGGCCATTGCTCTCTTTAACGACGGCGTTTTTTTAATTAATTTTTTTTTTCGCATTTAAACGTTTCAAAATGAACACTGGTTGCTCTTTTTGTAAATTAAATCCCGCCAGCGTCCCCTTTTTTTTTTTTTTTTTCTTGTGTAGCAAGTGTAGTACGATATATGGCCTTGCGCAGCTTTTCAGTTTCCTGTTTATTTTTTTCTCGTCCGTCTCCCAGATACCTAAAAATCGCAACGACCCAAACAAGGAGGAGCTTAGCGATATGACGAATCAAATAACTCAAAAATGCGCTGCTTTCTTTTTTTTTTTTTTTTTTGGGGGGGGGGGGGGGGAGATTTTTTGGGGTCGCGCAACTTCACTATTTGTAGACAGCCTCAACGACTGACGCTGCATAGACATGGAGAGGCGTAGTGGCCATTGCTTATTAACTGCTAAGTATGGTGCCTGGATCGCGTCTTCGACTGGTGTGTTTAGCGTCCTATCCCGCCCATACATTAAAAGTGGTCCCAATGTGGCAACAAGTGACGCGAGTGTCATGCTGTTGCCTGTCGCGATCCTGGCGGTTGGCCATAGAAATGCTGACGAAAAGCACGAGCGAACGCGAGTGTCGCTGTCGTCACGGCGTCCCTTTAGGCGTCCCAACTTCCGGCTGCTCTAGCTTCCGTAAACTGTCACAGTGGAAAGCGACCTGCAGCAGAACAGGCGTCTGCCACTTATACCACAACTGTTGGGACGCCGCCAGGGTCGCGACCGGCGACAGCGTGACACTTTTATGACGTCATCAGGCGGAAATCGAGGGACCACTTTTTTGGCCGCGGTAAACACACCAGTCGGAGACGCGTCGCAGGCACCATACTGCTAAGTAAGGCAGAGTCGAACCGACAGCTTCAGAAAAGCAGGGCGTCGCTTTTTGTGCCAATCGCGATTGGCTACTGGGCGTTTTTTATCGGCTAATGGTGCAATCTGGTTGGCTGCAGAGAGATCAGAAGGTGATCGGGACTCTCTACGTCCTGCGTTTTGTTCAAGCTGCCAGTAACGAACGATACCGGCGATGCAATCCACGCTAATTAACCAATCAATCACATCTCTTACCCTGGTTTAGTATAATAGCGGTTCGCTTTATCCCTGTCATGCGTAATCAAGACGGGACCTCATGACATGGTTTAGGAAACAGACGCTCTCACTTTGCCCCCCTATCCAAAAAAAAAAAAAAAAAAAAAAAAAACTGCGTCGACATCCTTCGTAAACATTCCCACGGTGTGTCAGAGCGGAGCAGCCGCAGCACTCCAAACACACGCTAGATCTCGACGCAAACGATAGCGGCATCAGATTAAGTATGCGCGCTCGCTCGTCTATATTTGCGTAACTTTTACGGTTACTCTCGCGCTACAAACTGAATTAATTTATGACGGCGCGTAGGCAAACCATACAGCCCGCGTGCTCAAGCTCATACCCTTCTTCTTCTTGTTTAAATGTTTTTTGCGAGAAACACCGTGCGCCAGATTGCTAGGTCTGCGATGTCTCGGTCGGTCGAGCGCGCGGGAAAAACCGCCGAGCTGGGGCTAACGCCTAATTAATGAGCTTCCTGTCAAGGGGACCCCAACCTCGACGTATGGACGGATTCTTGAACACCGCGGAGCACTCCCCGTCTATACACGCCTGACAGCTCGTGTACGTGCAGTACATCCATACACAAATGCGACCCCGCGGTAATGCTGTGCTGACGGTATCATCGCAACAGTGTCGTCATTCTTGTCTTCGCATGATTGATGACGTCGGAACGACTGGGCGGTACCACGAGAAAACGGGCGGGCAACTACCAAATACAAACTTAATGGGGCGTCGTGTGAGTGACGCGCCCGAGAAGTACAAGAATGAAGAAAATACGGGCACAGCGTCGGTCCTCACGGCTTGCAAACGAGAAATTGATTCGCGTGCAAACTTTTAAGTGCTGCAGAACAAGCGCGACAGCAGCCTCAAGTGAACTGGTACGGCATTACTGGAAATAATAAAAAAGCGCTCAGACTCTATTACTCCATCGTTGTCCCTTGTTTGCCCTGTATGCAACATTCCCGTGAAGGGGACGACTCCTCGCAAACTACTGAATAGATGAATTAGCGGTGGTCTCTCACTCAGTTTTGTTTACTTGTTTCCCCTTTCGTCGTACTTCACTTTGGCCCTTCCATAACTGCATGTAGTTTTCCATTTCCATGTCGAGGAACACCGCACAACTTGCGAGGCGCTCTAACGTGGACAAGTCCTCTGCCTGCCTGTCAGCGCGTGACGTCGCGCGCCCACACTGGCTGTCAACGTTGACACTTGTTCCAGAAAAACGAGCGCCTTGCCTTATTTCCCCGATTTGAGTAGCGGCCAATTCGTCCATCCATCAAGCTAAGGCGCGACGTGGTAGGCCCTCCCTTTGGCTGCCGATGAATCAAAACTGACTGAGAGGTATAAATACAGGGTGTCACAAAAGAAAATTTACACGGTCTTTTTTACCGCAAAAATAAACTAGGCATCGCCGAACGCTCATTCTCCGCCCAAAGGTAGAACTAGAGGTCACAACCAGATGCCAAAGTTTCAGCCCGAGCCGATAACTTAATCAAAAGTTATAAGTGATTTTCTGAAAAGTTCAATGGGAAAATGGAGCCCATTTTTGCCCGTTTTCGGTTTCTGGTGCCATAGAGCCCCATGTGTTTGAAAACTCCGTCGGCCGCCATTTTCCCATTGAAATTTTCAGAAAACCACTTATAACTTTTGATTAAGTTATCGGATCGGGCTGAAACTTTGGCATCTGGTTGTGACCTCTAGCTCTACCTTTGGGCGGAGAATGAGCGTTCGGCGATGCCTAGTTTATTTTTGCGGTAAAAAAGACCGTGTAAATTTTCTTTTGTGACACCCTGTATATACTAAATTAAGATGTTGACGTAGTGATCCTTACAGCGTACAAAATAACGGAATTATAATTTCTCATGCTCGTCCGAGATATCTGCAGGCTTCCCTCCAAAACAAGTACACTAGGTACGGATGAGATAAAAGAAAATCGGTTGCTTGGTTTTGCCCATCAGTTTTTTGTCAACACAGTAGAACACAACGGAGAGCAGAGAGAGGCTTGCCATCATCACAAGCAGACATGTCTGAAACACCGACACCGATTAGGAATACTGTTACCCACATACGTTTTCTTGAGTACAAAAAGGAAAAAAAACGACATATAAGACAATACAGACTACAAGGTCGTATGTATTGTCCTATTTTGTCAAATATTTTAAACCCTTTTCTTGTGTTTGCAGTCTCTTAGTGGTGGGCCTCATCAGTCTTCACAATGAGAAGGAACTTTAAAACTGATGATGCACACGAGTGACGGTTTTCCTTCCTTCCATTAACTAATGTTCCCCTATAAATAATAAAAAAATAATGGAGAACAACAACCAAACACTCGGATCGAGGCGGCTCACCTCGACCGGCGCTTTGCTGCGCGGTCCGCACGTTCCCTGAGGCAGCCGACGCCGAAGTCACGATTACGCAATTAATTAGGTCAAGGACCACCGAGCCCCGTAAAATTAAATACCGCGGAGAGGAACCGCGCGAACGTGCATTAAGCGCTTGACAAATGACTCGACATTCCGCGATCTTTCCTTCCTCTTTCTTCATTCCAACATTACCTCCTTCGACGCGAAAGGATGCTGCTCCGGATGACTCACTTCCGCGGCGAGCGGGACGTCACATCAAAAG
Source organism: Ixodes scapularis (assembly GCF_016920785.2). Classification (NCBI taxonomy): domain Eukaryota; kingdom Metazoa; phylum Arthropoda; class Arachnida; order Ixodida; family Ixodidae; genus Ixodes; species Ixodes scapularis. Next base: position 63,971 of record NW_024610062.1, on the reverse strand, counting down.
AAAAAGCCGCCAAGTTCAATTACTCGCACTAAATCGCGAGCTTCGGGTCGCGACGTTCGTGGCCTAGAGGCCAAAATGAAAGCCCGCCCCCGCTAATCGCGGCGATAAATCAAACCGCGAGAGGCTGGCCTAAGCCTATCATCCACCGAGGAACACACACAACGGAGTCGACGGACGGCTCGAACGCCCGGTCAGTGAGCCCGGACCCGGCCAGACTTGTTTACATTGGCGCCCAGCAGCGGGATGCTGGCGACTCCGCTCGCGCGTTTGGATGGGGAGCTCCGATCAAACTCTCGGCGTGGTATCGCCACTGACCTTTCACGACGTCGGGGACGGAGACGAGGACCCAGGAAATCGCCAGGATGAGCCATCGTAAACCACGTTGTTTGCGGTGCAGCCCAGCCATCGTTTTCACGCTTTAGGTCCGAAATACACTCATGGAGATTCTCGAACTCGCTTGCGGAGCCACGACGTTCCGGCCAGATTCCACGGCAGCACGCTGTCAGGCTACACAGCACAATGTATCGCCGGTATCACATCGCCTCGGAGAACAGCGTGCGTTTGACAAGTCGGAAAACCACGGACCCAAACAACGCTTCCAGGCACCAGCCCCGACCGAATATGGTGGGTCCATGTTGAATTTTTATCCCGGCGTTATGGCAACCAACGAGAGGGACGCCTTCTTTCGAATCGACCAATGGGAGCGAGGCGAAACGCCGTGTGCGCCACCGTTGGCAGCCTTCTGAACTAAACATGACGGGTTTCGGTTTCGATTTCCACGAGCGCAGTCTTTTGACATTTCAGTTGCCGCGAAGAGGTGGAAGTGGTGGCGCCCTCTAGTGGCATCTATGAGAAGTACGATCGCGACGACTGAGGCTAGTTTGGCAAGGCTGCAACTGGGTGCCACTACTCGTGACGACCAGTAATAATGGGGGATTTAGCTCGGGAAGGCCTCGGGCTGTACAATAATAATAATAATAATAAATTTATTTGTGACGGAAGAACGTAATCGAGGCAAAGTGCAGGTTCGCCAAAGCCATCATGGGCTTGTGCGGCAAAACCAGCTATGTAAATTGAATAAAAATAAAAGAATCAGTTCTAGATAAAAAAGAAAAAACAGAATTATCACTAAGTTTTTACAGCAGTTCCGATCTGCATACTAAAGCTCCGCCCTCCCCCTTCCCTTTCTAAAGAAAATAATAATAATAATAATAATAATAATCTTTATTTGCACAGATTGCGATACCCACTCGGCAGCGTGCAAGGCTAGGCGGAAAAGTTGAGACCCTACGCAGGTGCGCTTGCTAGCCCGCCGCCAAGTGGGGAAAAATAAATACAAACACTCAAATAGAAAGATACATATACAGAAACGGTTAACAACCCTGTACCATTCTAAGGCAGAGCACGCGCACGCACGCACGCAAGCGCGCGCGCACACACACACACACACACACACACACACACGCGCGCGCGCGCGCGCGCGCACACACAGAGTTTACGAAAATTGCTCGCCCGCGGAAACGGTTGAGCTTCTGCGCTCCACGCGTTGTTAGCCGTTATGTGTTGACACATCCGTCAAACGTCAACGCAGATGATGTGTGGTGATTTTAGTCCACGGGAAGCACTTAGATTAAGTTGGAGCCATTTAAAAACCGGGGCAAGACCTTCAGCCTACCTCAAAACCAGCACTTGACTGCAGTAAAAGCAGGGGCGGATTTAGAGGGAGGAGGGGGGGGGGGGGGGGGGGGGTTCCGGATGTCCTGACTCTCCTCTTGATTTCTGCATGTGTACAATTTAAGGCATGAAACGAGCAAGAGGGGGAGGGGATTCCCAAACATATCGTACGTTAACCAACACCTGACCCCCCCCCCCCCCCCCCCCCCCCCTCAGAATATTCCTGCATCCGCCCTTAAAAGTGACTGAGCAAAGCGACAGAGAGAGCCGAGGAGCTGTCAGCGGAGGATTGTGACACGTTTGTGTTCACGCTAAAGTAGTTCTGGCTCTGTGCAAATCCCCCTACTAGGAAACTCTTCCACCAGGGAAAATCGACTAATTTTTGGTGGGGTCGCTAGCAACGTTTCACTCCGATCATTCATTGTAGTTTTCCAAACAAACAATTCATTTTACAAAAAAGAAAAAAAGAAAAGGTGATTGCTTGTTTTTGTTAACTGTATTGCGCTTTATTCGTCATGCACGACATTCTTTGTAAAAGTAGACTGAACAACGCGATCCTCGCTTTTCGTAGCGTCCACTCCGCCTGTGAATGTCACTTCCCTGCGGTAGACCGGTGCCGTCGGGGGAACGGACCTAACGGAGCTACTAACTGCCCAAACGAAATTTGAACAATGAGTAATCATCGTCAAATGTCTTACTAACAATGTTTGACACAGCCAAATAACTAATGTTGTTCGAATCATTATGAATAACAAACAAACTAACAAAAACATGAATTATTCGCCCTTCTTCGTTAGAGACGATTGCAAGCGCGGGGCGACTGGCAGCCGCCATGTCTCCGTTCGTGCGAACAAGCCCGTGCAAATGCAAGCTTGCCAAAGCTACGCTCAGGTGCACGAAGCACGTGCTTGCACACATGGGGCACCAGTCGCGGCGCCATGCTTGCAATGGACTAATCGTCTCGATCGAGAGCCAGATCGAATTTAGGTGAAGCTTGTTTATCCATGGTTCTCTATGAGGCAGGACGACGACGAAGATCGTCCATGAAGGACGTGTTTTCTCAGCGCTCTGATAAGCCTAAAAATTCGGCCTTACAGGTCAGTTTTACCGGCACTCGTTGCCCCGAGGGGCCCTTCCAGGACTTGACACCCTGGAGAAGACACCAGAAAGCCAACCCGCACTGCCCACGGGCCCGGACGCCAAACCATCAGTCTTTTCGGAGATCGTTTTGACGACGCCAGCTGGCAAAAGACGCTCTGGCACGAAGGCCCTCTCCATGGAGCAGACGAACGCGAGCCCCTACCCGGCTCCAAGCAACACCACAGGACACCCTACCCAACAAGGTCAGTTGGATTTTTCAACACTCTCACCACAGGACAGCCAGTTTTTAGTCGCATGTACCCAAGAACGCCAAGCGATCGAAGAATTTATGCAGAATCGAGTATCTATCGAGTTCTACATAAGGAATAAAGAACTCATTGAGTCGCTCCGCTCCAACAGTGGAGCCTACGAAGAAATGGTCACGAATGGTGTCGCTTTTCAAGAGTACTTCACGCACAAGAACGAATTCGAGATTTTCCGAGCTCAGCGAAATTCCCAGACACCACCCCAACAAGGCGAAACGGGTGAGAAAGAATCGCTGACTCGGTCCACCATGACGGCAAGGCATAACATGCCTTCCACATCAACCAACTCGAATGAGAATTCATTGAGAGAAGTCGAGAACATGGAAGATGATGGATTTCAATTTCAAGGTTCACAAAAAAGACAAGAAAGACAACGTGCCAACTTTACTTACCATCAGCAGAAAATAACGCAAGCAACACAGAGAACACCCAGGCACACGGTCGTTCTGAAACCAACGTGCAAAGAGCGCGTAGACAACTTCACCGGCAGAGACATTGTTGGGGCGATGGAAAAGGCAGGAATTCAAAACAAAGATGACTTCTCCGTCCACCGCAACCAGAAATCTAATACTATTGCGATCACAACAAAGAACCCCCTCCTAACGAATAAACTACTCAACATCAACCAAATCGTCAAGGGCGAACAAAGCTACGAGATGAAACCCTACATGGCGGTTTCAAATGATCAAATCCGCGGAGTTATCTACCTTTCTGGACACGACGTGCAAGAAACTCCAGAAACCCTCATGGAAAGTCTTGACTGCAGAACACACACAATCGTCGCAGCTCGTCCCATTGGGCGGTCGGGCAGGACCATCTTGATCACTTTCGATGGGAAATCTATTCCAAAGCACGTTCGTTTCCTCTGCGAAATATTCAGAGTAACCGACTATCGACCAAGACCTCTCGTCTGTTACTCATGCCATGAAATAGGCCACAAATCGGACGTCTGCCCTAGCGGCATCAAGCGCTGTGACCGATGCGGACACACTCATGATAGCGAGTCCGGATGTGAACTACAGCCTAAATGCATAAACTGCGGTGGTCCCCACCTTGCCACAAGTAATGACTGCCCCAAGCGAAAAATTCCTCCAAAAAGACTCCCGGCTCAGACACTCCAGGGAAAAAGACCCCTTTTCAATATGACAAAAATGGACCTAGCACCCCCCGGATCAAACTCTTCACAATCATGGACTAACCCACCCCCACAAGGAGCATGGGCAACACCTCGCAATGTCAATCCATACGTTCCACCCATGGTATTCGGAAAAGTTTCAGATGTCACCTCATCAACCGTGCAAAACCTGCAAATTTCTCCAGCCACAAATTGCGGAAACTCAAACTGGCAACAACAACATAATCACACCAGCTGCGAGCAACGTCTAACGGCAATGGAACAACGCATGGACAGAGTCGAAAAATCCCTCAAAAACATCTCGCAAACCCTACAAGATATCCTCAAACGACTAAATGATTAACTTGCCCAAACACAACAAAGAAAACAAACCAAAACGTAAGGCGATATTTCCTTGGGTTCTACAATGGAACTGCAGGGGATTTAATAACAAGGCAGCGGAACTTAAAGAAAGATTAGAGAAAATGAGGGAAAACAAACCACACGTCATCCTCCTACAGGAAGCAAACGTCGAAAACCTCAATATTCGAAGGTACACTAAATATATTCATCCCACCATCGTCCGACGATCCCGCAACTACCAAAGCCAACAATCCACTGGTACAACCTATGGCCAAGCAACCACCCTCGTCTTGAACAGTACAACACAATCACAAATAGATACCTCGCAAATATGTAACGGAGCCAGAGAAGTTGTGGGAGTTAAGTTACGCATAGGCAATCAACAATTCGACATCTACAACGTCTACATTAGACCGGGACAGAAAGAAGGAGACGACGCAGACTGGGTCGATGCCACAGTGCAAGGCACCACACCCACACTCATCGCTGGGGATATGAACGCCCAACACCCACAGTGGGGGTACAAAAAAGCTAACAAACGAGGACGGAATATAACCAGCAAATCCAAGCAACTGAGGCTGGTCCTTCTTAACGAGCCCGACACCCCTAAAAGGATCGCAACAAGCACCAGGCACAACGACACAACCCCGGACCTCACCTGGGCCACGAAGAACTTCAAAGCCTCCTGGCATACGTTGCCAGATCCGATGGGCAGCGACCATCTGCCCATAGTCATTCAACTTAAAACAACCACTCCAGCCAAACATCAGGCGAAATTCATTAAATGGGATGTCTTCCGCACCGCCATAGCCGCAAGCAAGGAAGGACACCTTGCCACCCGTATCCAGCGGGCCCTTAAGGTCGCAAAGACAGTATACCAGATTAAAGAAGATTCTCCTATACCCGACCTTCATCTCCTCAATCTCTGGGCTAGCCGCCTCCAAGCGCTCCAGAGATACCGAAAAAATAAACAAAATCGAGCACTTCGGACCAAACTTAACTTAGCCACGGCAAGGGCCAAAAGATACACTCTCGAACTTAGACGAAACAGATGGTGGGCACACTGCAGCTCCTTCGGTGAAAAGACTGGACTAAAGAAGGTATGGAATACATATCGAGGAATGAACCGCAAAACCAAAAGCAAAAACACCGGTTCCAACCTCGCATTACGGCTAAACATAACAGAAGAAGAGCTAGCAAAAGCAGCGGGAGAGAGTTTTTTCCCTCAACCAGCCAAGGAACCACCAGATACTTGCTATGCGCCGGAACCCATAAACGCATTAATGCCAGAAGACTCCCCCTTCACCATGGGTGAGCTCTTGGACGCTCTAGCAAAAGCAAAAAGCAACACAGCTCCAGGCCCGGACCACATTACCATCACAGCACTCCGAAACCTTCCGGATGAAGAAATGCGTGAGCTCCTAGACAAATACAACGAGATATGGGAATCCGGTCAACTTCCCGATGACTGGAAGATATCCACCGTAATTCCCATTCCGAAATCGGGCAAACCCAACAATGACATCCAGAACCTCCGACCCATCTCGCTAACCTCCAACTTATGTAAAGTAATGGAACGTATGGTCCTGGCCAGAATAACCTGGATCCTAGAGTCACACAACAGGCTACACCCAATGCAAACTGGCTTCCGTCCACACCTGTCCACACAAGACAGTCTAGCCATGATTCACAATGACATAACCAAATTACAACCTACAGTTCAGCCTCGTACAATAGTGGCGATCGACATCAAAAAAAGCTTTCGACTCCATCCCACATGAAACAGTCATTCGAGGAGCAAAAAATCGAGGCCTACGTGGACGAATACTAAACTTCATCAAACCCTTCCTTCATCGACGCAAATTTCAAGTTCACATTGGAGGCACCACGAGCCCCCTCACAAGAAACACGGTAGGAATTCCCCAAGGAGCGGTCATCTCCCCAGTACTATTTAACATGGCCATGGCTGACCTAGCATTCCACCTGGAGGCAATTCGAGACGTACGTTACACTATATACGCTGACGACGTCACCTTATGGATCAACAAAGGCACACCCAACATTCAAGAAAGGCGACTTCAAGAAGCCCTGGATGTTACCATGAACTTTATGCATGAAACAAATATGATAATCTCAGCCGAAAAGACCACCTACACAGTCGTCGCCTCAAAGAGGGCTAGAAAGAAAAACATCGGAGACACCATTAATTTGTACGTTGATGGCACCAAAATTCAAAGACAACCAAGTGTAAAGATCCTCGGTCTCACAATCGACGAGGATGGGGGAGCACGGAGCTGGCTGAACCAGATTAAGATACAATGGAGACGCGGCCTTAACCTTATCAAGAGAACAACAACCAAAGCTTGGGGGGCAGAAGAAAAACCTTTAAAACTATTGGTACGATCACTGCTCGTCTCCAAAGCCATTTACGGTTATAACTACCTTCGTCTTACCAAGACCCGGCAAGATCAAGTTGAAACCCTTAACAAGGCAGCTATGAGAGTTATCACGGGTTTGCCCAAGATAACCCGCATTCCCGACCGACACAAAGCGGCTCAAATAAACACAATCAAAGAACTAGCAAAAGAAGCACAAAACAGTCAGAGAGACCGCCTCAAAAGAACCGAACCGGGAAGAATCATCCTTAAGCACCTCGGAATAACGGACTTTGAAATTCCAGCTATAGCCACTTCTCCTCCTCCATGGGAAGACGAATGCATAACAGAGATCAAGCCTATACCCCAAAATCAGAGCAAAGAGCACTGTAATAGAAGAAAAAATGTTGCTAACTAAAAAGACACATAAAAGAGATAGAACATCTCCTTCAATGTAAGACCAATAAAGTCATTTACACAGACGCGTCGCGAAACGAGGACGGTAGGACTGCCATTGCTTGGTACTCCTTCCGCACCGGCGAAACAAGCGCTAAAATCCTCCCTTATACCCCCAGTGCCAAAACCGCTGAACTCCAAGCAATTTTTTGGACACTAGAAAATGCCCAAGAGGATGAGCACCCCACAGAAATCTTCATCTACACTGACTCCCAAGAGGCTGTTAGAGAATGCAGGAAAGCCAGCAGCCGTAACAAGACTGTGAATGACATCAAAGCCGCAGCCCGCTATCTCCGAACTAAAGGAATCACCCTCAAAATTTCATGGATTCCGGGACACCAAGATATCCCGGGAAACGAAGAAGCCCATGAGGCCGCGCGGAGCACGCTACAAGCAACCTGCTCCGCACAAGGCCTCCTGGACTCCTCCGCCACAATACCCACCGAGGACCTCGATCCCGATGAAATAAAGACACTCGCAAGACAAGAGCGGAAAGGGAGGTTGACTGCTCTATTGCCAACGGAGGAACACCCGCTCCCATCAAAATACTCACGGTGGGAACGGGTGTGCCTCCGGCGCCTCGCTACCAACACGGCCATTACACCAGTTCTACGAAAGCGTTTTTACAAACGGACATCAGAAGACGACCCGGGCCCTGACCCTAACTGCACAGAATGCCATGTACCGGCTACCTGCAGACACCTTATCTGGGACTGTCAAGCGACAGCAAGAAAACGACAGGAAGCGATCTCAAGACTTGCCGCCGAACTCACACCACAAAACTACGAAGACTGGGTTACCCCCAACAGAGGTCCTCCAGAGAGGAAGCTAATCCTCGACACCCTTCTTGACTTCGTCAAGAAGGCGGGCCTAGCCCAATATATATAACCACTTCCCTTTTTCCCTTTTTCCCAACCCCTACCCTCTACATCCCCCACCGGATAAGATGACTTTCGTCAAGGTATCCGGTGTCCCCTTTCTGAAATAAACGTATTCTCACTCTCACTCTATGAGGCACGTGGTGATTCTCTTTCCACAATAACGGCACAGAGCACGGGCAAGGGTACAGAGCACGAGGTCTTAGTAGTTCATTCCGGTGCGCGAGCGCTGCATTGGCGCCTCCCATGACTTCGGCTTCGCGTGTTCGCTGCATTCGTATTGCTCCAAGCAGGTGTAAAACAAAGCAGTTTTGCTTTTCACCACATGAGCTGTGCCGCTCGAATCTCGAGGCGAATAGCAAAAAGGTGATGAGACGGGATTCAAATGACTTGCATCTGTTGGCTGACATTGGGTTATCCAAAAATTGCACCCGTCTTAAAGCGCAGCACTGATGAGGGGGTGTACCCCCCCCCCCCCCCCCCCCCCCCCCTAGTTTGTTCGAAGGCACCCCTTTAAAAAGTATTCCGCTGAACACAAGAAAAAAAAAACGTAATATTTATTTTGCGCGAAGTCGTACGTCTTCTCGAGCGCGCTGGCCACAGTGACCTCAGAGCACAAGCCGTTTCGTCCCTTCTCCTCCGCGCTGCTTAGCTTCTTGGCTCCTCCTCCCATTGACGTGAAGGAGAACGGAGGAGAGGTTTGCACGTTCTCGCATACCGCATTGGGTACAGCTCAGTGGAGTTTGCCACGGTGGAGGCTTATGGGGCTTCAAACCCAGTGCTTAACGTCTCCTGTAAGTTGAGGGGGTCCCTATCAGAAGGGTAAGGGGGGAGGAGGGGGGGGGGGTTCTAACAAAATGTACTAGATGCACATAAACCCCACTGCTGACTCTACCCACGATGTACCTGCAACCCTCACACTGCCATGCCCAAATGTCGCATTTCTGAAAACAAGCTATTTTATTGCAAGATATGATCTTGATTTCACTAATGCTGAAGCTGAGGAGGAGGGTCTCAGACCATCCTTTAAAATCAGTGGGGTCCGAGACCCCCAGACTTTAAGCCCTGTTCAGACCCCTCCTCTCCCCCCCCCCCCCCCCCCCCGAAATCCAGTCCCCTCTCCACCTTTTCGTATCCCGAGTTACGGACATCCAGCCACCCCAGCAACCCCTCCCCCCCCCCCCCCCCCCCCCCTTTCAAAAATATTTCTGGCTACCGCCAGTGGACAGCTCTAAAAAAAAACATCCGTGCTTGCACTACAACACTCAAAGTACCAATCTCTGCGTTCTACGAAATCAGCTCAGCGAAAGATCTGCGCTGTGGCGTTACGCAATGCAGAGCGTCATGCTTGCATTGCGTAATAATAATAATATAAAATGAAAGCCGTTTACAACTCCCTGTAACGCCGAATTAAAGCGCAGCTCTTGAGGAGGAGGAGGGAAGGGTACCGAGGGTCACGTGTTCTCGGGGGGGGGGGGGGGGGGGGGGAGTCACGTGACTTGGAGGTTTCACGTGACCTCGGGGGGTCACGTGACCCCCCCGGTCACGTGACCCCCCCGGTCACGTGACCGTCCAGAGCAATCGTTCCGTTAGATTTAGCGGGGAAATTTTTTCGCTAGATTTAGCGGGGAAAATTTTCCGCTGATTTAGCGGGGAAAATTTCACCCAGATTTAGTGGGGAAATTTTTCCGCTAAATTTAGCGGGGAACTTTTCCGCTAAATTTAGCGGGGAAATTTTTCCGCTAGGTTTAGCGGGGAAAATTTTCCGCTAAATTTAGCGGGGAAGTTTTTCTGCTAAATTTAGCGGGGACATTTTTTCCGCTAGATTTAGCGGGGAAATTTTCCCGCTAGACTTAGCAGGGAAAGTTTTCCGATAGATTTAGCGGAAAAATGTTTCCGCTAGATTTAGCGGGGAAATTTACCCATAGTGCACCGCGCGGATACGGCGACGGCGACGCCGCTCAAACTGGAAACGGGCGCCTCAGAGCTGCGCTCTAATAATAATTTGATTTATTGTGCCCAGTAAGAGCCGGTGACACAGCACAGGCCTCATTTTTAGGTATGTTCCACCTCGTCGTTCGCTGAGCTGATTTCGTAGATCGCAGACTTGATCTTCGAGTGTTTTGCGGGTAAGTAGATGCGCAGGCATTTCGTAGAGCGCAGAAAAAGGCGCGCAAGAGAAATGTGGAAAGGAAAACTGTCTCTTTAATTAATCCTTGCTTTAAGTAATTGTGTGTTAGTTTAGGCAGCGGGAAGTTGACCAGCCTTAATGGGCGTCTGGTGCCTCGCTGTAGACGATCGTCAGGCGCAATACGACTGCTCGGGTGGTCACGCCGCTCCTTGTCTTCGTGCTGTGACCGGTTGAACCAATCGCGCACAGTGAATGCGCCCTGATCCTTCTCTGTGCGCGATTCGTTCAACCGGTCGTAGCAAAGGCACAAAGAAGACCGTGGAGATACGCTTTTGGCACTTCATCACTGGCCTAAACGGATTCTGCGGTCGCACTTGGTCTGGAACAGAGAGTCGTAGCGAGCACGCATCGTGTGGGTTCCGTCGCAAAAGTGGAGAGTACTCATATGCATCTCCCGCGCGTCGGAAAAGTGTCAAGAGTACATGGTTTAAAATTTCTGCCGCGCGTTTAATTATTTACGATAAGCAGAGAGGGACATTGAAGACAAACAGTCTTGTCTGTTTGTCTTCAATGTCCCTCTTTCCTTATCGTAAATTAGAAACCAACACGCTCAACCATCTACGTTTCATTATTGCGTCGGTGTGTCGAGAACAGCTGCAAATAGGAACGCGTGTTTCACAACGTTAGTCCACGTGTGCATATACGCGTTTACCAGTGCGGTGTTGTATATGGTTGTCCTATTGGTCTAGGTTCGCATTATTCCCGGTATTATGGCGCCTACTCGCTCGTTACTGCTTTACGTTTTCTCCCGTCTCACTTCCTTCGTTCCCGAGTTTAAATATTTTCTGACATCACCTTAAGAAAACTTTACTCGAAAGTTATAGTTGGTTACAAGTGAAGAGTAAAGTGGAAGCTCCCCCCTCTCGCCTTTCTCCCTTTTAGCGAACGCTGGAGAGGAGGCGACCTCCTCTCCAGCGCTCGCTCTGTTAAAGTGGGAGGAGCTTCTACTTCATTCTTAGCCTGTCACCGACTACCGTAATATTCCGAGAGTTGCCGCAGCCCCGAAAGATAGCCTGCACCCTCTTTTTGGCACGATTTTTTTTTTTTTTTCTGGAACCGTGAAAGATAGTTTATTTCTAGTAATTGCGCGGCCCTGACCAATGGTGACCTCGGCAGAAACGGTGTTACTCGACCACGGCGGGAGATCAGCGACCATTGCTGACTGGGAAGGACAGTCGTCTTCCTTCCTGCGATCACAAGTTTTGAAAATCAAAAATCCAAAACGAGCTTTTTCTTTTTCGCTTTTTTTTTTTTTTTTTTTTTTTTTTATGGCACAACGAAACTTAGCTTACCTCTTATTTTCATCCGATTTGTTATTGATTTTAAGTGGGCTATCTCTCGGGAATTTACTGTATAAAATAACCCGGAACGAATAAAAAAAAAAGTTAAATTATAAGCATATGCTATATTTGTAATTAAGAGATGCATAAAAAATTTAAATTTTGTTTCAAACTTTTTTTTTTTTAAGATGCGTAACCAGATTGCATTTTATATTGTCGTCTCCCTTGTTACGTCGGAAGACGAGGAGCGACTAGAATTGATTAAAATGTATTGTTCCCTTTTTATACCGTGAGATAACCTGTTCTGATATGTGTTCGCATTGCGGAGAGAAAACTTTTGCTTTCGCTGACGACACTTCGAAATCGTGGAAACGTTGCAGTGCTTTCAGATTCTTCAGTCAACCATATTTCCGTTTTTGACAATGATTGCGTTACCACAGTATTGATACCACGATTGATATTTCCTGACGTTGCTTTACTTTATTTTCTTAAAAAAAAACAAAAAAAAAAACACGTATTTTTCAATAATTGGTTTATTTGTCACGTTGGAATGTAGAGTCCCAGAAACGCCGCCGGGCATTTCGCAAAAACATCTGCCCCCCAACCGAAAAAAAAAAAAAATATATATATATAATACAGAAAAGAAATTACCTTCTTGTGCCTTGCCCTCCGCGCGTATGCAAGCATCGGACTTCGCGATAGTAAAACATTCTTCATAACCATTTTTTGCATAAAACAATGAAACTAATTCGAGTTTTTAGCTTATTGTACTGTGCAGCCGCGCTGGACACATACAGAAAAATGGGCGTTTTTTTTCCTCACTTTTTCTAAACTTTTCGTGCTTACCCACCGAGACATGGCCCACCCCTCCTTTATGAATATCAGGCGACAGGGGGTGGACGGTGACTCGGGATATTATGGTAATTATTTTTGGGATTAAGTCTATCAGGGTCATAGAATATAAATCTGTATTGAAGAGAATTCAATTAAAAATAAAAATGGGGTAGCTAGGGTGGGTGGTGCTTAATTCGGGTGGTGCGTAGGGGAGGATGACTTCGACTTTCAGTGACTGGGGTGCAGGGGCATAACGAGGTGGGGGGGGGGGGGGCTTATTGCTCCCCCCCCCCCCCCCCCCCCCCGTTGTAAATGGCCGTCTTCACCAAAGAGTTCGTATATAAGTCACACCTTCGTTACCGTAAAAGAGTGTCCAAAACAGGACACTACAAAACGCACGACTCCGACAAATCGTGAAAATTGAAGCGGACGCGCCCGCTTCAATTTTCACGATTTGTCGGAGTCGTGCGTTTTGTAGTGTCCTGTTTGGACACCGTACGTTCGATGGAGTCGCTGCGGCCGCGAACCTATTTTTCACCCGTTCTTTGGAAGGTTGGACGCTTCGCGTACGAGCACATCTGAAAACAATCATGCCAAGATGAATGATGGAGACATTTAATGCGTACTATACCAAAACACTCGTGGCTTACGAACCAAAGCAGACACATTTCTGCCAAATGTAGTCTCTTCCAATTTTAATATCATTTGTCTAACTGAAACATGGCTCAACGAGGAAATTTCAAGTGCAGACTATTTTCCGCCTTCTTATACCGTCCACCGTCGTGACCGTGATTATGCTTTAACTCGCCAGAAATTCGGAGGCGGTGTATTAATCGCCGTAAATCAGTCAGTTGCCTCGCATCGTAGACAAGACCTTGAAACCTACCCAGAATGCGTTTGGATAGAATTGCTTTCAAATGATGGTTGTAACTACCTAATTGGTAATTATTATTTCCCTCCCCGATCGGATAATCGTATTTTTAATGAACACTTTGATACATTGGAAAAAGAAATTGACTTTTCAAAGTTCAGGGTGCACATTTATGGTGATTTTAACCTACCTGGTGCCAACTGGCAGTCAGGATTTGTTACTAGTCAAAACAGTATAACAGCAAGCAAGTCGTCTCACCTATTGAATTTCATACATTTTAATGGCCTTAGTCAATTAAACGGGTTTGATAACTGCGCTGGGAACGTCCTTGATCTTTTTCTTTCAAATGTGCCAATCATCGGCTTAACTCTTGCCGATGTTTCACTTGTTAAGGTTGACGCTTTTCACCCACCCTTTATTGTTGCCTTCCATAATTCGTTGAAATCTGCAGCTCTCCCAAAGCAGACGTATTACTCCTTCAACACAGGCGATTATTTTGGTCTTTATAGGTTTTTTGAAAATTACGACTGGTCATCCATTTTGAAGGACGATTCTGTCGACTCAGCGGCGAAGTCGTTTACGACGGTAGTGAGAAATGGAATGGAAAACTTTATTCCAAAACGGTCATCGAAACCTAGAAAGTATCCTTCGTGGTATTCTAAAGATCTAATATATTACACAAAGAAAAAATCACATTGTCACAAATTGTACAAAAAAAAATGGATCGCAAATGTGGTATGCTAAGTTCAGCATTTATCGGTCTCTTGTTAAAAAGTTGTTTATTCATGACGAGTGTGTGCATTTAAACGCAGTAGAAAATAGTATTTTTCACAAACCAGATAAGTTTTGGAAATTTGCTAGACAACATACAAAAGGCAATACACACGGTATCTGTCTAAGAAGAAATTCTGATTATCTGTCCAACCCGAAGGATATCGCCAACTTTTTTGCAAGTCATTTCAGTGGTTGTTTTTCCTCCGATGTTCCTAAAGATAGTGCATTTCTTGACGATCCTGTCTACTCTGATGTTTGTGCAGTAGACAAAGTCACTGTTAGCGAGATCTTGGCGGCTATAAGGAAACTGAAGCCGAAACTAACATCTGGTACAGATCATGTGCCTAACTTTATTGTTAAAGGTTGCTCGAATCTTTTTGCGCCTATCTTAGAGCATATATTTAATATTTCATTGAGTAAGGGTATATTTCCATCTCTGTGGAAAGAGTCTATTGTTGTTCCTATTCATAAGACGGGGGATACTTCGCAAGTTGGGAACTATCGCCCTGTATCATTGCTATGTTCTTTTTCAAAAGTATTTGAGATAGTGATGCACACCCGTCTGTCTTTTTATTTCAAGCGCTGTATCAGTTCTTTTCAGCACGGTTTTACCAAGGGGCGCTCAGTCGAGACAAACCTCTGTACTTTCCTTGATTATTCAGTGCCTTTTGTTTGTAATCGCGGTCAAGTTGACGTTGTTTATTTTGACCTCTCGAAAGCCTTTGACAAGGTGAACCACGCTTTGCTGCTGCACAAATTGTCACGTAATGGCGTTTCTCCTGTGCTTTTATTATGGCTTCAAAGCTACCTGACTGACCGTCGTTGTGTCGTACGCATTTTAAATAACTTCTCTGATCCTTTTTATCCGTCATCGGGAGTACCACAGGGCTCCAATTTGGGTCCACTATTGTTTTTGATCTTTATCAATGAGATATCTAATTGCGTAGTAAACTCAAACGTGCTGTTATTCGCAGACGACATCAAGCTCTTTTTAAGTATTAGTTTGATCGATGACTGTGACCTTCTTGAGTGACGCATCGCATATTTTAGACTGGTGTCGGGAAAATTGCTTAATCATCAATCCAGAAAAAACGAAGGTCATGTCTTTCAGTAAAAAACGTGAAATTATACACTATTCATACTCAATTGATGATAAGTGCATTTTAAGAGTATCATCGCTTCGTGATCTAGGAGTGTATTTTGACACTACTCTGTCCTTTGGCTGCCATGTCGCCCATATTGCCTGTTCTGCATTTAGATTACTTGGAATGATTACTCGATTAACTACAAAGTTTGCGAACTATGCTTGTTTCCTTCGTTTATTTTGTTCTATTATCAGGTCGAGATTAGACTTTGGCTCTGTGGTGTGGAATTCACTGACACTAAGTGATGCAGCTAAAATAGAGCCAGTTCAGAGACGTTTTGTGCGCATAATCTATGACAAATACCTTGGCCGAAGGCATTTTTACAACTATGAACTCCTGCTCGACAAATTTGGCCTGCAGTGTCTATCCCTTAGAAGATTATCGCGCGATGTTGCCTTCTTATATAAATTAGTTCACGGGGACATTGACTCAACACTTTTGTTCACAGTGAACTTTAACGTACCGACTCGCTCAAATAGGACAGCTCTCACTTTTTATCCCCACAATCAACACATGACATCACCAACAACAAGAATGCAGACAAGTGTAAACAATCTTGGGCATGAAAAGTTTGATATTTTTGATAGCTACGTAAATCTCAGTAGACAATTAGATGAGATTATTTTCCGTCGCTAAAAATGTACTGTCGTGTTTTGTTGCATGCTAGTTTTATCAGTTGAGCATGTTTTACAGTTGTGCAATTTTTTTTTTTTTTTTTCACTGTGCCACATTGTAGATTTTTGTTGGTTGTTAATGGACCTTTTCCGAGAAGCGTTCTGCGCACGCGCGAGCGCCCGATGCCAAGCGGTGGAAGTCGGCACGAAAAAATCGAGGAAATTCGGAATGAGGCTGTAAATCGACGAGTAGAACACGTAATTGCAGCATATATATAATTGTGTTACACAAAAAAAGAAAGTGGACGGAAAGAAAAACACGACGTTTGGGTGGACGCTACGGATTTCCTTCTTCAAAGTCGCGCTAGGCCTACCTCGTTGCGTTGGGCTGGGCACGCGACGCTGCTCAGAGAGCGAAGCAACTGGTAACGTAGCTCCCATTATCGATGGTAGCGCAGGTAGGTCACTTCCTTGATTTTTAGTTCGTGCAGCCACCGCCTGGTGCCGTCGGTATTTGGAAAAGGTCCATTGGCACAAATAAAGGCATTATGATGATGATGATTGCGCTTTGCACCGCCTTCGCACTGCTGGCAGAGCAGACCGTCGGCGGATGCTCTGCCGTTCCTCGCTCGTTGTTAATGTCAATATGGCCTATATCTTGCGCAATTAAGGCACATATACTAAAAAAAAAAAAAGAGTATGTAGAAATTTAAGAAAAAGAAATGCAACTTATACAACAGAAAATGCCGAAGTTTAAAAGCCGACGAGCAGCCAGAAAAAAGGAAACTCTTCCTGAATTCCTCCTTTCTGTTTGAGAAAAAAGGAGACTCCCTCGTTTCTGCTGGGAGCAGGTCAGAAACCGGGAGAAAAGTGCGGGAGGAAATGGAGAGAAGGGAACTGGGAACCGGCTTTCTTTCTGGCAGGAGACAATTCTTTAGAAAGGCCTTTAAAGACTGGCGACCAGTTCGCGCTTTCCAATTTTCCCTCACTTACTCCTCTCCCCCCTTCTATCCTGTTCACCGTAGCCTGTTTCCTCCTCCCCGATGGTGAGGAGGAT
The DNA here is from genome assembly GCF_016920785.2 of Ixodes scapularis. Lineage (NCBI taxonomy): Eukaryota > Metazoa > Arthropoda > Arachnida > Ixodida > Ixodidae > Ixodes > Ixodes scapularis. The sequence continues at coordinate 46,939 of NW_024610062.1, read as the reverse complement.
CTTCTGCCTTGCAGAATCTCGAGTCTCGTCGTCGGCCTTTAAGCACAATGCTGTCGAGCACGGGCGTAAACTTGCAGCTTATGCCTGTTTTGACTCGAACTCTCTACCGTTGTAGAATGTTCAACAATTACACTTCACTGTGTCGTCAGAATACAAATCTACCCGACGTTTTGATAAAAAAAAAAAAAAAGAATACTAGGCACTGCAAACATCAAACCTTCTAGACTTGATCTGGCGTCTTCAGTACAGACAATATGCAGGAGAATACGGAACCAAAATACGGAACTAGCTCAGCTTCAAGCCGTCACAAAATGATAAGTCTGCATTCCAATGCTTTCAGGGTTTTACCCAAATTAGTGATTGATGCATTGCGTTTTGATTGCAGAGACTTTAGAAATATTAGGCAAGTAAAACAGGAACTGGTCCAGAATGACTTGGTGCTACTGCAGACGGATAGAATGGGCAGGTTCGAGGTATTGGATGATTCTTTCAAGGCTAAAGTGCACTCTGCTGCGGGTGACCTATTCCAGATTCTAGCTGTGTGTCGAGGATATCCAGAAAATCAAGAGGTGTGTGATTAGATTCATTCAGTCGGTTGTTAGTAGCATCAGTGGTAGAATAAGGACATCCTCATCCGTAAAGTTCGTAGTGAAAGACCACAAACCATAGCTTCACATGCGCATTGTGATATAAATGAGAATGGCACTTGGCGGCGAGTTTTGCCCGATTTCCTGCAAAAATGACTTCACTGTTTATCTCTTGAAAATGGGTTTATGGAACCGTTTCATACAAAACAGTGCAAGTTGACTTCGCTTGACATCAAAGATCTTTCTTTATAATTCTCTGAACAAAGGTGTGCTCCTTCGTAGAGTACAACTGCTGGAGGATAGTTTGGTGAAATTCCAGGCTGCCTCAGGAAGAGATGTAGCCAGTTTCTTGAATCTTCTTGAGTTTTACTTATGTTGAACGGCTGTTTGGAAGGACAAATGTTTTCGCAGAAGCAAGGTGTCTTATGCATTGAATCGTCCTTGGCTCCGTTATTTTCAGAAACTTATTTGTGTGTTAGATCATGAGGTTCATGCGCAAGTATCGTCAATGGCCGGAGCGTGTACGATAGTCAAACGTTATGTTGATTTTACATGTGTATTCGAGAGCCCGAGTTTTGACGAGTGGGTTGATTTCACAAGACAGCAGGCTCCAGAGTTGTCTTTCACGAGCGAACTGTGTACTACAGTCGAACCCAGATATATCGAATTCAGATCGTAAAATAGTTCGATATATCGATAATTTGATATACAAAAATATGTTAACTGAAGCTCCAGTTGAAATTTCCGCGCGTCCGACAAACGGTACCTTACCAAATCCGCTAAATACAGCAGAGCTTAGGTGGTGAGGATCGCAAGCACCGCCGCTTTTACCCGACGGCGTTTGCGGTCGTTTACGCCTGGACACGCTCCACACAGCACCGGCAACAAAACACGATAATAATAATAAAAAAAAGAACGGAAAAAGCGAGCCGCATAAAATAAAAACAAAAAGAAAACTGTCAATCTATAGAATAAAGTTACGCAAGCAACAAAAGGAACCTCACTAAATTCAGGCAGCAACAAAAAGCTAAAAAAAAAAAAAGAAAACCGGGCAAGCAACAACGGCGAAAGAAAAAGGCAAACAAAGATAAAGCGGTCAAAGTGCGATTGCTCAACCTTTGTTGTCGACACACTCAACTTAACAAAAACTTTTAGGTGTTTTTTTTTGGGGGGGGGGGCTAAGGAGTCGCGCAGCAACAGCGGTGTTCTGGAAAGAGCACACGCTACCACTGTGCACGCTATAGCGCGTGCCCTTCCCCTTGCTTTTGCAATCCTCCACTTTTTTTTTTTTTTTTTTTTAGAATTGTTTTTTTGCTGCGTATCTTTGTGCGTGCGCGTATGCTGGCTCGGCGGTCTGCCAGCCCTGCAACGCGAGCTATGTGCTCGATGCCGGCGCAATCCGACCGCGCAAGAAGCGAAGGGCGGCCGTGCTTAGTTCGCTTTATCGAGTGTCCCCGCCATGGGAGTTCGATACAGAAAAACAACGCTCGTATACTAGTACATGCGAGTTTTAAGGGGATGTTTGGACTGTTCGATATAAACTATAATTCGAAATATCCGGGTGTGATATAACTGGGCTCGACTGCAGACTTTCTTTAGTTTCTTGATTTGAAAGTGTATTGTTCAAAGATTGTGCTGGGGCTACGGCAAATACCGAAGCCTATTTTGCCGTATCACAGTTGCCATCCTAAGGCAGTCAAGCAAGGAGGGGCAAATTCACTTGTTAGAAGTGCGATGAAAAAATCATGCTGTCATCACCTACAAAGTGACGTGATCATTCAAATCTCGGGGTTAGCACAGTCAGGCTATTGCTCGGTCAGTAAGGTTAGGAACTTCCTGCTTAGCTTAGCGGAAAACAATGTAGAATGCAAAAAAAACAAAAACAAAAAAAAAAGACCGGAAAACATTCTATCATCAGTTCTCACATAACCTGAAATCTCTGGCAGGGAAATATGGTATCTCGGTGGTGTTCAAAAATTATTTAAGTTGAGTAGGTTGACACCCTTCTCGACAGTCCAGAAGGGTTGTCCGAAGAAACATACGGATACGTCAATTAGATGTGAAGAGGCCGTGGTTTACGAAGTTCCGATCGCATGTAGTTTTTCCTTTGAGGGCAGACGGGACGGCGCATAAATGATAAGATCTTGAAACACAAAAGGGCAGTACTGTTGAACGCGTCAAATTTGGAAATAGCAAAAGATCTTGGGGAGTGTGGCCATTGTTTCCCCAAAGGACTGAAACTAAAATTTTTAGCAAAGAAAAGGATCATTGTGAAAGGTTGTTGAAGGAGACTGTTCGGATAAGAAGTGCTAGTAACTGCGTAGGTGTTCCGTCCATTGTGCTAGACCAGAAGTTGCGGAAATTCTTCTCTTGTGGGAGTTTTTGGGTGACCACAAACTTTTTTTGTGGGTGATGGGAAGTCGTGTCTTTGCTTTCGTTGTTTCTTCGAATCGGTGTGTCGGGGTTTGCCTTCCGGCGAGTGTCGGGGGGGAAGGTGGATGTTCTATTGTTGTTGAAGTTCATTCGGTTCGGTTTCTTCGAATCAGGGTCGGGCATTTGCCCATTTAACATGCATCGTAGGGTTGACGGTAGGAAGTTCTAGTGATGGTGGGGGTTCGTTCCATAAAAAGGATGAGTCAGAAAAATTAATTTGCCGCTGTGCTTTGAGACTTCGTTGTGTTTGTCCTTCTCGCTTCACCTGTCTCAGGGTTGTCTTAAATAATGAATACTACCATCATTTAGTTTCTATGTTCTCTCGGTTTTAAAGTGCCATTTTTCTTAACGTAAACACACATCTAAGAAATTCTGATAAAAATACCCTAGCTTATTAGGTAATCTCACAATCCTAAAACACATTTATTAGAAAAAGACTAAAAGTATCTTTGCTTTCCCATTAAAAATTTGGCAACATAAACTCAGCAATTCATTTTTGATTTTTTTTTTCAGTAAAACATACAAATAAACCGTGGAGTCTGTTCTGGAGCAAATGATGCCAGAGGCTTCTTCCATGACTGCACTGCAAGTTAATTGGGTTCCTTATTTCTACTTTACTTACGACAAATAAATTCAGAATTTAATATACAAATAAGTAAATAATTACAACCCAAATTGGAAATCATGTCATTATATCCCGATTCTTTGCATCGGGATTTAACAAGCACGAATTGAGACTGCACACGCTCGCCATGCACCGAGGAAAAGGAAGCTTCGGCACACTTTGAAAATAACTTACAGAGTATATTTTACTTTTTAAAGCAAAGTAGAATCGTAATGCACACAAAAAAAGCCACAACACTCGTTTCACTACGAGTGCGAAACGAGCGTGCTGTGGGAAAGCGGCACTGAACCGCTTTCCCACTGCAACACAACCATCAAGGGTTGTGAATGACGCCGTAGTTGTGGCAAGATTACGGCACCTGAACCTTCGACCGGCGCGCTTGGTGCCTTTTCCTACCCGTGCATCGAATGCGGTCCCAAAGTGCCAACAAATGATATCGCAGGAGCGGGCATGGCACGCTGTCGGATGACGCGTGCCATGCCCGTAAAAGGTCGTAAAAGGTACTAAAAAAAAGAATGGAACAACACGAGTGCCGTCGTCGTCGCGGCCTCCAAACCCCTGGCTGCCAAAGCTTCCGTGGACTGTGAGGCTCGAGAGCGACCCGAGGGAGAACTGTCACCTGCCTCATTCACCGCCACTGCTGTGCCGCTGCCAGGATCGCAATGGGGGGGCAGACTCAAACAGCCGGGCTCTGCAACATCCCACAGCACGACGACCTGTCTCGTGCGACGCAGTCTGTTGCTACTTTGGGACCACTTTCGGTGCATGGGCTGGTAAACGCACTGGTCAAAGAGGCAATTCGGGCACCGTAATCGAAGCACGACTTCACCTTCCGACAGGGTGCAGTCGTGCTGCGGTTAAGAAGGGCTCTAGTTTTCCCCGATCCCAGCCCTCAGATGAGGTCTGCCTTGGGCAGCCTGTAGTGTCCCCCGGAGTAGAGCAGTTTCTGCTTGGCCACCTGGCTGTCTAGGAAGAGCCTCAGCTCCTGGACGGTCAGCTCGGTCGTCGAAGGCGTCTGCATGGCAAACATCTTCAGCATGGTGTGGATGCGCTCCAGGGTCAGCATCTCCAGGTTGGTCAGCATGCCCACTATGTATGACCAGTACATCTGCGCACAGGTAGAAAAGTCAGCGAGAAAAAATTGCTTAGGGACGGCGCTCAAGCAGACTATCTCAAGTACCATTTTGGTTTTAAAACTGTGTGCATTTTAAACGGCATGGTCACAGTTGGTAAGGGTTAAGAATTTAGTAGATGCCTACAGCGCAACCTTTCTGTCCTTGATAACACTTCATCGCACATGCACAGCCAAAGCTTGGCGGAAGGCAACGAGATTGTGCTGGAGGTGGAGCATCTTTTGTTAAAAGAGTGATGCAATAATTTTTGTACTTAGCGCAAATACCGCTTAGAATGAGTACCTGACATTTATGACCTATAAAACACGCACTCATATTTCACCCCTCGTAATTAAAGTCACAAAAAAAATTAAGAAAAAATTGAGCAGTGTTAATCTACAATACAGTCGGAGCAATAGCTGCAACTCGTCACGGCAAAGTCACTGGGCAGCGGTGTCGCGTTCACATACATGAACAAATGCGTTGGGAACAAAATAGACATGTGACCAATTTGTTCAGAACGCTTTCATTGTTTTTTGTTCTGGAGCCTGTGAAAGCGGTTCTCCCAGCACAAGCTCTTGGCATTGACAGTGCTACAACAACATTTTGTTATCAACTATTTTTTTTTTTCAGAGTGCACATTGGGTATTATCAAAAACCCTAAGTATAAAGCGGGTTGTTAAAGCTGTGACGCCATGTTCGATTCCCGCGTGAGACAGGCAAGCTTTTTCGAGGATTTGGCAGCATCGACGACAGAGATTCTACACCCTACTATGCTAATTAAAACACCAACAACGACAACTGCATCAACAATGGACGTCATTTCCAGTGGTGAGAAGAGCCCACAACAGCTATCGTAAAACGAGCAGTGTTCAACCTCTCAACTCGCAGCCAGGACAAGCGGCCAATAGATCTGGAAGCGATTATATGCCGCCAATGTTGATCGTAGCCATGCGCTGGGGTTGGCAAAGCACAGGACAAGCGCTGAGTTCCAGACATTGTTATGGTTTGGCTAGTGTTGTCACTACAGCGACTGGACACGAGCCACTAGTTGAGCGCTTGTAGAGCACTATTGATTATCGCGAGCCCAAATACTAAAGTGCTCAAGCAGTGCTTGGGTTCGGTAGTGCACCAACTTGCTTTTGAATGCAGGGGCAAACCAGACCCTCCTTCCCCAGGGCCGGGGGGCAGTACCCTTGGCATCCCTTGGGCGCCGCCGGCCAGTGTTTGCCCAGCGCAGTGGTGGCTGTTTCAACGGGGGGAAGGGCGGCAAAACACATGCTTTGCCCCCCCCCCCCCCCCCTTCTCGGTCGGTACGCCCATGCTCGAGTTCAATCTTTGAGCTGTATTTAAATATCGTCACTGGGGGCTATGCCAACACTGCGGCCCCAGACTACGTCAAGTTTCACGAAGGAAAGATTGAAAGAAAATGCATGCTTTTATCCTTGAAATTATATCGCAACAAAAAAGTTTCTTGGTCAGCGGCATTGTGTTCAAGTATAGTTGAGTCCCACAGTGCCAATAAGCTCGTGTAGAATGAAAAACATTACAACTCAATTCCCGTTCCACCGCCCCTTTAAGGTACCGACAATAGCACACCGGCCTCTTAAAACCAGACCTTTCGATGAAAATATAGCTTCAAGCAACAAAAAAGGCCTCGCATACTATTCCCATGCAAAGCATCCTGCACTATATTTGCCCCTCTATATGTACCTATTATGCTCAGATAAATCAACAAACTCCTTTTGTGTGATTTTTTTTGTCCTACTGTTAAATTACGAGGGAGCGCCCACCTACTTTCACTGAAAGCTGGATTAATCTAGGCGTGGGCACTTCTTCGGTCAAATTGGGTGCTTCATGTATAATTTGCAAAATTCACAAGTTCGGGAAATGTTAATAGTGGCCTGAACAAAGTGGGCACTTCTGTGGTATTGTACGGTCATACCGTTAATCTCTTTCGAGATTGTAACAGCAGTGAATTGAAAATGATGTCAAGTAGGCTGCACTTTCTGCAATTACCTTGAACAGAATTTAAAAAAAAAATTAGCTATGTGCGCAACGGTGGTAAGCTATTTTAATCAATAATCGTTTGAGCAAAGAAAACTTTGAACGAGTCCTTGTTATAATTATACAGGGTATTTCTGAACAATTTACAGACTTGTTTTAAAACGCTATAAAAGCAATTCTACTGTGGTTTGTGTAGGTGATAAGGCCAGGGGGACATATATACCCCAAAATTCTGTAAGGGTGCCCACCTAAAAAAGAGATAAATGGTGAAAAACATGAGGTGGGCTATCTTTAGAAATGAGACAGCAAAAACTTCATAAAAAATTAACGATAAACACAAGAGGTACCCACTACAAACCACAGAAACTGATACTGCAGGTCGCGGACATGGCAAATTAGCGTTTCACAATGCGATAAACATGCGGGAATTCGCTGCAAACTCCTGTGTCACGGGAAAGAATACCCCAGACTGCGGAGGCAGCAGATTTGTGTTTCATGGTGCGAGGAACATGCGGAAACCAGCTGAACTTACATGCAACGGGAAGCTATATTTTGCGCAGAGATCGCGGACAAAAAATGCAGGAACTCGCTAAGAACTCGCATGTCGCGGAAACCGATATTAGGCGTGCAGATCGCAGACAAAAATGCGGGAACCCGCTGCGAGTCGGCTTGTCACACATACTGGTACCGCAAATAGCGCGGTTGATGCGAGTCCCGTCGAACATTGCATGACGTCTGACGGAAATCAGGGGGTGGGCGACATTTCGGAATTTTTATGTTACGGATATTTAGCCAGAAAAACGGGATGGGCGATCATTACGGGGAGGGTGCCCTTAGGAGATTTTACGGTAGAGGAATAATCGTCACAATAATTTGGTTAATTGACTAATATTTCTTCATTAACTTTTTAATTTTTGAAGTTAGATATGATTCCAATTAGAAACTTGCTGAGCATTGTCGAAAACCACTAAATAAGCAGGTTTTAGAAAGATTTGGGGCTTTCGGCAAGTGCGGAGGTGCACTAAAGTTAACACTCATGCGATGGGCATATTGCTGGCGATACGAAAATACTGAAAATAATAGACTAAAAAACTGTGCGGGCATGTTTGTGCACCATTACCTATTGCACAAGCAGAAACTTTAGCGCACCAATGTGCTTCCCACACGCTGCAAATATTTCTAAAATTGGTTTCTAAAGTGGTTTTCGATGACGTTCAGCAAGTTTCTCATTAGAATCATATTCTTATCTTTGCTAATGGAAAAGTTAGCAAACACATTTTAGTAAATTAACCGACTCACAATGATTATCCTTTTATATTAGACCTATATCAGATCCCCTAGACTGTATAACTCATTTGCACAAACCACATTTGTGTAGATTTTACAGCTTTTTAAAAACAAATCTTTAAACCATGTTGAATTAACCTGAGACTGGGGTAGAAAAGAAACATCAAAACGTAGAAGAGACAGAAAATAGAGAGGACGAAAGAGAGGTCATCCTCTCTATTTTCTGTCCCTTCTACGTTTTGATGCTTCTTCTCTACCCCAGTCTCGGGTTAATTCAACATGGTTAATATTCACCAGCTTGCCTGCACCTTAACGATTTTTTCTATGAAAATCTTTAAAGCCTAAGAGAAAAACATTCTGTTTACAGTCCTACTGTTCTTCAATAAAAATGTCTAGTGTAGACCCAGGACAGATATACCATAACATCTTGTACAATTGCCCCCCCGCCGCCCGCCCTTCCGCCCCCGCCCCCCCCCCCCCCCCCCCCCCCCCTTTCGAGAGAGGTGCTGGCATGCTCCCCGCAAAGAAAAACAAAAAAATGAGCTGGGATCCGGGCACATTAGTAGTAATATTTCCCACTACTCTGCCATGCAATTTTCTTCTAATCTTGTTTTTCTGCGACCTCAATGCAGCAATAAATGCAATTAAAGATTTGCCAAACAAACTGGAGCAGGGTGCTCTATATGTGTGTACTATTTAAAGAAAAACTTTTGTTTTCAGCCAGAGTTTGCCTCTGCAAACCACGCACAGGGCGCAGAAATACCATGAATTAGCGTACCATGTCGGCTGCCAATTATTTATAGAAATAATCAAAGAAAAATGTATCCTAAAGACTACAACCTTATACACTATAAAGTGAATGTCTGTACAATCTCAAAACATAAACGTCACTAAAAAATTATTTTTGCCATTACAAGACTGCTTTGCTGGAGACAGGTGTGCAATAATATGATCATCAGAGTGGTAGCCACTTCATGACTAGCAATGTTATTAAAATTGTAAGAAAGAAATTTTGAGAGGCCCCTTTCAAGATGCAAGGCAAGAAGTATTTTGTCTCTTCCACCGCTAGAAGCAATGCCTTTGTCCCGGCTCGGCATTGTTAGGAAACACAAACACACACACACTCCCAAGCCGATCTCGGGTATAGACTTGCCAGTGGTCTTCTGAAGAATGTCGAGTGCTGAAAAGTGAACAGTTAACAAAAAGTTGTTAAAGTAAAATCATATGCAAGTGAGGGACACATTTTCTCTTTTTTTAACATAAACAAAATAGTATAAATTTGTGCAGGATACTAAACCAACAGCAGTGTTTCCACTTTGCTTCAAAGCTGACTAGTCATAGCATGCACAATCACAACAAACACATCAATCAAGATAACAAAGTCAGACAGATATTACCATTGACTACAGTGGCATAGAGACACAAGCAAAGAAGCTATTCTGTTGTGCCTCTGGGTTATTTCAGTACAATTCGGAGAACCCATGACAGCGGGGGAAGGGGAAGGAGGGGAGGATACAAGATAAGACAATTAACTGCAGTGTAAAAAGGACACCCCTTACTGTTATAGAGAGGAAAAGTGAGAAGCATCAAGAGGATGAATGGATGGATAGATGGTAACGACTGTACCCTTTATAACGGGCAATAGCTTGTGCTACCCAGCCAAAGTAAATAAAAAAAGCAATCTTTTTTTTAAGAAAAAGGAGGAGGGGGAGGGGGGAGGGTTGAAGAAAGTGCTTTGTGGACCCCAAAGATGGCTTTGTGGACCCCAGTGGGTCTGCAGAACCCTATTTGAGAACCACTAACCTAATGTATAGCAGTGATGGAAGCGGCAATCGACTTTTTGCAGCAGGTTTCGTAGCAGGCAAAATATTGGTTTGGAGCAGCAACAGGCACTTTTGGAGCAGATGCCAACATCTGTCTGTACAACCCTTGAAAATTAGAAAACTGTTTTTGCCACAAAATGGGTTCCTCCTTGATAATGAAGGGTTCCTCTTTCGTACAGATTCATATTACTTATTACCTTTTGTAACAAGGATAGGATGCGAGAAGAACACACAGCCCTCTTTTGCAAAGATGCAGCAAAACATCACCACCAGTTGTTGTCGAGCTTAATTTTGAATGAAAACACTGGCATCGACAAGTCACACATTTCGTGGGAAAGATGACCGAACCTGACAAGGCGACGGTCAATTACAGCGTCACGGGTGCTCATGTGAGGCACTGACCGACCAGTTCCCGGTCAATTTCAGCCATCTTTGCGACGTTTGGTCGTGCATGCGTAAGGCCCAATCTGGCACCCAGTGGTTATCATCTGTTCATATGCACACATTGGAGCCCTTGGTTTAGGAAATGTCACAGTGCGGCTCTCGAAACGAGGCCAACATTTGATGTGTCGGCTATGCATCGCATATAGTTTGTCACACCTTTTGCAAACACGAGATCCTCATCATAAACTCCACAAAATGAAGTGGCCTTCATACAACGCTTTGTATTTTGCACAATATTAAAAATAAATATATGAAACCCTAGGTTGCTCTACGTGCAATAGTCACTAGTCACTACAAATCGGACTATTTTGTGAAGTAACGTAGTGCGTGACTGTATTAAGTTTTTAATTAGTTCCTTTCCTTTCGAAACAAATAGGAGTAACTTGAATTACGCACTTTGGTCCCAGACATAAAAAAACTACTAATAAAGCACTAATAACGCCTTGAGCTGTTTGTGGGCACATTAAGCAGAATAAATAAATAAATAAATAAAACACTCGGAAATAAACCGGAAATGTAAACTTTCCAACAATTGAATCTTTCATCCACAGCCAATGAGATACTGAAAAACGTTTTGTGCACTTTCCAAAGCACGTGAACTATTTTCCAAATGTTAATTATTTAAACAAAGGTCAACATATCTTTTTTTTTTACATTTCTTTCACTTTGTCACAGTTACAGGGTGTAGACACAAAAGAGCAATACACAAGACAAAACAGATTGGTGGAGCTGCCCGAAGATAAAAATTCCGAGGAAATGCAAGCACTCCTCATGAGTTATGAATGCGAAAGCATTAATGTCCAAATGAACGCCGCCAGGAGCGGCCGCAGAACTGGTAGGTAGCGCAGCAGTGCACCGTGCAAACCGCTCTGGCTTGTTGGTGACTGCTGCGCCGCTGGGTGAGGCAGGGGTGGAAATGCGAAGCTCAGCGCGGTGCCGCGCTTCGGCGGTGACATCACCCTCCCCCACTGCGCAGGCGCGGCACTCCCGCCGCCTCCACGGCTTCCGTGGCGATGCGTCTGCATTGATGTGCTTTTCTTTGTGTTCTCTTTGACCTTGAACGCCCCGCTGGCTTCCGTGACAAAGCATCTGCGTTGCTGTGCTTTTGGCCCAGGGGACTTTGGGTGCGGTTTCACACAGCCAACGAGAATTTAGCTGCTGTTCTGCTCAGCCAATGGGAATTTAGCTGTCATTTTTTGCTGCTTCAGACGCAAGTTAGGTGTCATCTTTCGCGGTCACAAATAACGCCGGCTTCACTCCATGGGACAGTTAATGTTTTCGCATTAAAAGAGTGAAATGAATGATTGATCGGCTGACCCAGCCTCACCTGCAAGTCGCTCTCCTTCTGGTCCTGGGTGGAGGCCATGACCGAATGTGCCTCGTCGTCGTCCTCGTCCCCCTCCACCTCTATGGCCAGGGTGCCGGAGGGCCCACCCTGGCCCTCTTCGCACAGTGTGAACACTCCGGGGCTGTCCTCTCGCAACAGCCCGTGGCCCTGCCACAGGGCCAGCTTGCGGCGCAGCATGGTGCCGGACACGTGCGTCGCACCACTCAGCTCGTCCAGGGTCCAACGCGCTGCATGCGGAAAGTGGGCATCAATTGGACGCAATTTGGAAGCTTTGTATAGCGTGTTTAAGGGTACATTACGACGGAAATTCCTTTATCAGAGCTCTTTTATCTCCCTGGCCTGAAAGCCGGCAATGTTCACTCCAAAAACTTACTGTAATATCCTGAATGAACGGCCACCTTTTCGCGGGAGATAACTGAAAAAGAAAGGCGGGTGGGCGAATCTTCAAGATTCGCCCACCCGCCATCTTGAAAGAATGTTATACTATTGCAAAGTCCGTCGCTTGCATACCAAAATGAACACTGCCGACTGGCATATAGTGTGAATGCTTGTTCCGTGAGAGCCCATTTCTAAAACTGCTATGTTCCCTTCATTGGGCAGCCTTGCCTTTGCTGATCTGTGAACTAAAAAATGAATAGATTTAAAAAAAGTCAACAAGAAAAGAATGAAAGACGTTTACAACTCCCCGTAATGCCGAATTAGAGCGCAGCTCTTGAGAAGGAGATGATGGTACGAAGAGGAGGGTATGCCCTCCTCCTCCTCTGTACCCTTCTCCTCCTCCCCCTTCCCTCCTTTTCCTCCTCCCCCTCCCTCATGACCCTCAAGACGTCACTTGCGAAGGCCTCGTGAAGGCTGTGACCTTCACTGTGAAGGTCGTGATTTTCACGAGTGACCATTGTAACGTCATTATGAAAAGGCTGCATTGCGCAAGTCACGAGTGATTCGCGCATTGCATCATGGGGCGTTTTCCATACTGCAACGCGAGGGACCCTCATGATGTCACTTGTGGCCCTCATGACGTCACACGTGACGTCATTATGGAAAACGTCCCATCTCTTTCACTTCGCCGTAAAATTTCACGCTTATGCCTTTTTCATAAAATTTATTTTCATAATCCCCTATTACGCGACCATTTCATAACTCCCCCCTATTACATCTCGCCTCGTGTAGATCACCAGCACAAAGTTGGAGTCCCAAGCTCATTAACCAACACATTTCATTCATCTTTTCTACCACGCACAGCTCAAGAATGGAACCACCTTCCCGGTTTAATTGCTGCCATAACAGACTCTAATCTTTTTCGAAGTGCCATAAATAACCATTTTTGCGCTGATTTCTGACCTGTTTGTTCACTTTTTATTTGTTTTAGTATTGCTGAATTGTTATATTTTCCCTGCCTACGCTCTCCCCCTCTGTAATGCCTTCGGGCCCTGAGGGTACAATAAATAAATAAATAAATAAATAAATGCAACACGCGGGTCACGAGTGAGACCCGCGCATTGCATTATGGGACGTTTCCCATAGTGTGAAGTAGAGATGCCGCGAATCTTTTTCGAACCGAAGTTTTGATGATCGAATCAAGCAGTTCGAAAGGTTCGAAAGATTTCGAATTTTTTATAATGTGAAATTCGACAGAAGTAGAATTTTCGAACTTGGTAAGCTAAGAAGTTCGACGATTTTTGAACCGTCGAACTTATTACGCTAAAAAATTCCATCTTTTTCGAACTTCCGACCTTATCACGCTGCAAAATTCGATGCTTGCCGAACTTCCGAACTTGACTGACAAAAAAGTTTGATGATTTTCAAACTTTAGAATTTCTTGCACTAAAAAATTCGAAGCTTTTCGAACTTTCGACATTTCCTATGCTAAGGAATCCAATAACTTTCAAACTTATTTATCAAGAGAATTTGAAAAGTTTCAAACTTTCGAATCCTGAAAAGTCAGAAGTTCGACGAACTTCAAACTTTTAGGGTAAAAGTTCGACGTTCGTCAAACTTTGAAAGAACGGCGAACGGTTTCATTTGAATTCAAGTAGTGAGGTACATTCGTAATTTTGTTTTCTCAAACTTTTACATGCAGTGCTGCGTTCTTTACAAAAGGCAATGCCGTTTATTTCAATGTTCTGGCATGCTTAGTTTTAAAGAAATAAATTCCCGAAGGGGCGAGGAAGGACGACGGGTTTTTCATGATTATCGCTTGTGCCAGATTTGAAGCGTGCTGTAGCCGAAGCTATTTATGGTAGAGATGTTAAACTTTTTAAGAATAATCTATGTATAGCCTAGGTAAGTGTCATCTTAAGATGTGATTATTGTTATTCAAGGTGAGTTTCGAAGAAATGTCCAAACATGTATCTACATGCAATTATGCCCTAAACTTGGTATTTATTTTCGTCCAAGTTGTTTGAGGCATCGCATTTAAATTAACACCACAGACAGTACATATCATTGCCATCTGCAGATTACAAAATGATGTATTTATTGCTTTTTCATGTTAAGGAATAAATTAACTCATGGGAGAAAATTTCTAATATTGTTCAAGTTCAGCACGTCATTAAAAGAAAACATTTTTTTTTTTTTTCGCTTCACGTTCCTGGGACGTGTTTCTTTTAGCCTGTACACATTTTGGTAGGAGAAACTTGCTTCGAAGTTCTGAACCTCTGAATATGCAACAATACAACACTTCCGGCAAATTCTTGATAGTTTTTTTTTTTCTCCAGCTTTTTATCTCCGCATTTATTAATTTTTTTTTTTTTTTTTTTTTTTTTTACCACTGGCACAGTTATTTAGGTCGTAAAGACATAGCTTTGAACTTCTGAACCACTAAGCATGTGACGAGTAGTGCCTTCTGACAACGAGTTTCTAACAATGACCATCTACGCGATTTTTTATGCAGTGAAGAGCGACAGTAGCTATACATATGCATTAATAATTTCAGACTAAAATAAGCTCGACCTCGAGTTGTGTCGACTTCTGTGCTTTTTGCGAGGCGATTCCTCCGTCTCAGAAATGGACAATTACAAACTTAACTTACTATATGCCAGAGTCACTCGGGCGGTGTTCAATCGGGTTACTACCAGCGTGCAAGGGGTGGGGACGTATTTTGCCAGGTCGCTTCAAGGTTTTGCTGAGCCTCAACCTCTTGCCCATTTCGAACTGGATGAGTATCGTAAAACAGTGTGTTTGTGTGATCCCTACTGCGTGATGCACGTTAAAGACCCCCCCCCCCCCCCCCCCCCGGGCTGGCAGTCACAATTACTGCTCTATGGTCACACGTCACTCTGCACTGGCAAATATTCCAGCTCATCCGGGACACTCGTCATCTCATTTAATTGCCTGATCAACTTCGCAGAGTCTAGATAACACACCCTAACTTTTCTAAACTTGATTTTGTGAAAACCGTGAGTCGTGAAAACGTTATTTGAAACTGAAACTGTGGAGGAACTTGAAAACTGGACTTCAAACTTTAAAAACTTGGACTTGAAAGGAATTCAAACTCTTCGAAGTTGCAATAATACTTCAAAAACGAGCGAGCTGGTGATGATTCATGATAATAAAACCCGAGATTCAGGAACACAGAAGGGGACAAACACAACATGCTTATTTCGTGTGTTTGAGACGTTGTGTTGTGTTCGTCCCCTTTTGTGTTCCTGAGTCTCGGGTTTTATTACCATAAATCTTCAAAGTTTTTTTTGTTTTCTTGTTTTTCTCCGAATTTAGCGTTAAAAGAGAATCGAAACCTTCCAACTTTTCGAACTTTATGCAGAAAGAAATTCGAAATCTTCGAATTGTTCAAACTTCATGTCTATAAAAATTCGAAGCGTCCAAAGTTTTCGAATTTTATTTCCAAAGAATTTCTAAATCTTCGAACTTTTCGAACTTCTGATCCCAGGAAATTTAAATGTTTCAAATATCTCGAATTTCAAGTTAGGAAAGTTCGAAATCTTAGAATATATCGAACCTCGAGTAAAAAAAAAATGAAAGCCGTTTACAATTCCCTGTAACGCCGGTTAGAGCGCAGCTCTTGAGGAGGAAGATGGAAGCGTACTGAGGGATAGGTGACTCCTTGAGGTCACGTGACCTCAGGGGCTCACGTGACCTTTGGGGGTCACGTGACCCCCAGAAGTCACGTGACTTCAGGGGGTCACGTGACCTTAGGGGGGTCCTGTGACCTCAAGGGGTCACGTGACTTCTGGGGGTCACGTGACCTAGGGGTGTCACGTGACCTCGGTGGGTCACGTGACCCCCTTAGGTCACGTGACCCCCAGAAGCCACGTGACTACAGGGGGTCACGTGACCTCTGGGGGTCACATGACCTCGGGGGTCACGTGACCTAGGGGTGTCACGTGACCTGGGTGGGTCACGTGACCTCGGGGGGTCACGTGACCTCGCGGTTACGTTGACGCCGCCCAAGCCGGAAACGGGCCCCTAAGAGCTGCGCTCTAAAAATATTCAAAATATTTGAACCCGAAATTTTAGAAACCGTGAAAGCTTCAAACTTTTCGAATTCGAAACTTCACTGTGATTGAAAGTTGCGAATTTTTCAAATTCGAACCTTGGTCAGTTCGAAAATATCGAAATTTTTCGAAATCGAACCTAGAGTGGTTCGCGACATCCCTAGTGTGAAGGGCAATTACGGCAACGGCGACACAATCGCCGACCCACGCGTTGCATCATGGGACGTTTCTCATAATGCAACACGCTGGACCCTCGTGACGTCACGAGTGAGACCCGCAAGTTGCATTATGGGACGTTTCCCATAATGCAACGCATTATGAGCAACGCATAATGACGGCGATGCCGCTCAAGCCGGAAACAGGCGCCTAAGAGCTGCGCTCTACATTAGAAAAACCAACCAGGTGCAACCAGCGAGTGAGCGAGTGGGTACGAAAAGCGATGAAGAGCGATGTTGGGGAAGCGGTAAAGCCAGAGGTTGCATTGGTAAATACTTTCACGTCGGACAACCTTGTCAATGACAAGGAGCAGGCTCTTGTGAAACTTCCTTGTTTGGCGCATATGTGTGTGCGTCCGGAGACTTCTAAGGAGAAAGGTCTACCCAGATGTCCCCAGTTTTTCGGAATGACTACTTCTGGAGGGTGGGCGATATATCGGAATTTTCTTTGACATAGACTTTTCAACATAAAAGGGGGGAGGGGGGGGGGGGCAAAGTTTGAGGTTGGGCATATGTTCAGGATATTACAGTAGATACCTTGCCTATCTGTTATCAAGTTCTAGGGGCACTACCAAGAGCCAAGAGCACCAAAAGGTTTCTTTCAGTTTTAGAAACAATAAGGTTTTAACGTCCAAAGTTAAAATAAATAAACTAGTCGAAGGCCAGGACCCTTTTTAAGGGCCGGTTTGACACCCACCCTTGTCCTGGAACAGATAGATGACGGTGGCGTGGATGGGGGACACCGAGAGCTGGAGCACCCTAGAGCCTGTGTCCACCTCCAGGTCCACCTGCCCCAAGTGTGGCTTCCAGTGCAGGGTGCGGTTGCCCTTGACTGCCTCAAAGGCCTTGGTGTACCGGTCCAGGGCTGCCTGCACTGCTGGGGGCACCACCAGCTTCTCGTCCTTCAGGGACGGCCAGAACTGGGCCGAGATGATTGTGGCCGACACGTCAAAGTCCTGCATGAATCAAAAGAATACGACGACGAAGCACGGGTCAGGAGGAACATTGCTGGGAAATTCTGGACTCTACCAATAAGAAATGCTTATAGGTACAATTGGTATCACAAATCTAAGTTGCAAAAACCTGAAGCCAAGCCTAAAGACAACGAGCTTCTGTTGGTCTTGCCAAGCACCAGACTCGGCAACACAAACGATAAACCCTGTCTTGGGTGGGCTACGGGCCGTTTGTCAAAAGACAATTCGTAACAGGGCAATTCGTAGCAGGGAAATTGGTCGTGTAGGTCTATTAGTCATAGGGCTATTCGTTGCAAGGGCATCTAGTCAAAAACTGGGTTTCTTTTTTAGTTTTATATTTTTTTAGGAAAGTTTAGAACAAACTTTCCAATGCTTGCAGCTTACCGGAATTCGGGAAAGGGGGGGGGGGGGGGCATGGATTGTGTATGTATAACAGATAAGTTCAGAAGCCTTCTAGGAAAAGTTTGAACACCGCCTTGTTGTCAGGGTTGACAGGTTGGGCTATAAACAGCCCAATTGGGCTACTTATTTTTGTAGTTGGTGGGAAAATCTGATAGTTGGCTATTTGGCTATTATTGGGCTATTTCAGCCCCCAGATTCAACAATTTTCAAAGCACTTGGTTTCAAAGCCTTAAACATGATATTTCTGAGCCGGGTAGAGAACAACAATCAACTCGAAAGATTAGGAAAGGAAAATATCCAAATCACAAGTGTGAAAATACAATATGTGGACCGTTATTGGTGTCGGTCGCAGAGGTGCGATATTGTTTTTCTGAAGTTTTTTGTCGAGATTTAATACCACTGGAAGGGGCGGAGGCAGGTGTTTCCAGAGAGAGCGAGGGAGGGAGTGGGGTGGTCAGCTAAACTGATGTTTGAGAACCCCCTCCTTTCGCAATCCTAAACTGTGTACGCAGATGCTTTATCCTCTTTTTGCGTTCTTCTGTGAATAAATGTCTTATGTCATGTATCATGTTACCAGTGTGCCAAAGATATGTTTTGAACACCTTGTATGGCTATGAAACTTTATGTGTTGGGATATTTTTATAGCCCAACATTTGGCTATTTTTGGACTATATCTCAGAAAAATTTTGCGGGTTAAGAGTACCTGGCAACCCTACTTGTTGGCCGCATTCTTTTGGACTTTCGGAAAGGTCGCAGGCTTTCCTTCTAAACATCCTTTGTCCGATTTTTTTCCCGGTTTCTTAGTCCATTCACCCTTGAGCTGACGGTGCATGGGAGGCTGCATGTTCACCGGGCCAATCTTATCACTCAAGTACAACAGTTTGAGTGGTTCAGCAAGCGATGCGAATAAAACCATTTTTGTGAACTGACACCTGTGTGGTTGTCCTATAAAAATTGCTGAAACATATTTATAACTCGGCTGTGGCGTATACCTATAGACGTAGACAGCGCCTACTGCGTAAGTAGAGCATTTAAGCCAAATCTTAAACATTGTGCTAGAAAGCAAAATACCAAATGAAGGAGAACCTTCGTACGTAAATAATAAATTTGAAGCAATATACTCGTTAAATTGTGAAAATTAAACATAAAAATCTTTTAATAGGGTGACGTATCATCATCTGGACGAATTGCCCTATTACAAATTGCCCTATGACGAATTGCCCTATGCGATGAATCGCCCTGCGACGAGTTGCCCTGCTAAGAATTGTCTTTCGACGAATAGTCCTACAGCCGTTTTGGGTAGTACGCTATACAACGACTAGTAGAGCACTATCCCTCTCGTGCAGAAGGCGGTCGGTAGAGCCCTGCGCCGATAACAGTTTGATCATCCGCATCCAATCTGCAACCGCAGACTTAGTATCCGCCTGCTAACTGCATCCGCGAAAAACAGAACTGAATCCGAGCCTCTATTTACGCTTCTTAGAGTGGATGCTTGGGCAAGTTGGATATTCATTGTAGGAGAAGCGCTAAAGTAGACTCACTCAACCTCCCACTCACACTCACACCAAAAAAACGGTCACTCACGTCGCGCTGACTTTCAACTCAAATTGTATTTTCGTCTTCTTTTGTTTTTCTTTGTACAGAAGAGAACAAAGTGAGAAGACAAATTTAATACGGGTAAAAGAAAAACGAAAGAAGACGAAAATACAATTTGAGTTGAAAGTCAGCGCGACGTGAGTGACCGTTTTTCTGGTGTGAGTGTGAGGGTGAGTGAGTCTATTTACGCATTCATTTTACATAATAAAATCAAGTATGAATAAAAAAATAAAAAAAGGAAGCATCTGGATGGTATCTCGTCTCCTTACCTTTGTACAAAGAACTCCTAGTGTCAGAAATACGGTGAAAGTCCTTTTATCATATTTATAAAATAAGCGATCATCCTTCCAGAAACACTTTGCATCGCTGGAAAGATGATCGTAGTTATGAGATCATCTTGCGAGTCCGTGACACTGACACTCTGTCCAAAAGGTGCACTCAAAAGAAAGGAAATTTTAATATATATATATATATTTTTTATTCTTAAAACCCACCTCAAGCAGATGCATATTTTATAAAAATAAAAATTAACAAAGGACAGAGTAATAACATTGTGCTATTTTATTTAGGCCAAACATTAAAAAAGTGGGAGGGGAAAGGCACTCACTCACTGCAGCAAAGTATTTGTGTATATATGGTAAGGTATGAGTACACCACTGGGAAAATATCAGAATACAGTGTAGACCGCATATAACGTATGTCGCGGGAGTCGCGAAAATCCGCACTATAAGCGGTACCGCGCTATAACCAAGACATAAATTTTTCAGGCCAAAATACATGCCATCAGACAACTTACCTTTGTAAAAGAATTTATTTTACGTTAGATGAAAAATAAAGCTTAGTTTGAGGAAAGTCTTTATTTCACCAGACTAGTACACTTCTCTCTCAAGTGTGTCGCACATTTTGAAAGAAATGAGCGACTCTTGCCTGGTGCAGCCTTTTAAAGGGGTACTCCGGCGATTTTTGAGCTACCTGAACTAACTATATTTTCTGACTCCCTGGCCTTTACCCTTTCCGGTATGCTATTTAGTTTCGCAAAATTCATAATAGTCATTGCGAAATCGTCAAATAAAAATGATGCAAAAACCAACATTCAAATATACCCACACTTTTCAGTGCCGTGACGTCAGTGGAGAGCAGGCTTGCCAGTCGAGCGAGCAGTCTAAAAAATAGAATATGCCAATCATTTGTTCCGTGCTGGAGCGCGGGGACTGGAGCGAGCTTTAAAAGCATTTATTTGACACCACGAAACTGCTTCGAATCAGTTGGGAACAAATTCTACAGTCCAAAGAGTGAACCCTGCACTTCCACTGACGTCACTTTTTCATTGTCGCCAGTAGAGACTTTCAGTTTGAAAAACACGGTGAGGACCAAAATTGTAAATTGAATAACTTTGTGAAAAAAAATTATTTTGACCTAATATTTGGGATACTATTTTGACGATGTTGTTTGGCGAGTTTAGCAAAATTTCAAGCAAATCGGTGACCATGAAGAAATCGCCGGAGTACCCCTTTAACAACGTCGCGAGTTGCGGACGGACGTTGCGAGCGTTCAGAATTGCTAACCCTAATCACTTTTCTCCGGCGATGAAAACGCGTGAAAATTCACATCCTTTATACGGTACATGCCAGTAATACCTTCAACTTGAGCACAGGCATGAAATGCTCCAAATAAGAAATCCGGGCGATGTTCGAAAACACAAATGCTTAGAAAGCACCACTGTAGTCAAAGTAAACAAACACGACGACACGGACGTTTCTGCCGTCTTGAGAGTGCCGCCACAACATCGCCGCACGAGTAGGTGGATCTTCCCTTCTAGTACGTGCTGGGTTATCATAGCAACACACAACGAAAATTCACAGTCAAGGATAGCGCTTTTACGAGGAACGATGAGCTTCCACCACGTCGTTTATGTCGACGATCACAACCGACGCCATGTTTACGGATAGAAGCAGCCGGCCAGCCGGCCCGCGACCGGCATGCAAGGCGTGCGAACACTTCTCCTCGACCTGCGATTGGTCTGTCGTTGCAATTGTTTCCAACCATCGCAGCGGCAGAGGGACGCACGCACGTGAACGACACGTGCGTGCATCCCTCCGTCGCTATGGCAACTGAAGCCTCGCTCTTCGCTTCTCCCCGCTTCTTCGAGCAACCTCCTTGCCCCGCGAGTGCAGCTTACGGCTTGCGCCGTTATCTAGCGCCGCACAGGGAAGCGTGCTCGCTGCGCCGGTCAGTCGGCACGGCCGCCGGGCTGTTCCAGAAACCGCACTATAACCGGTATTTCCCTTCGCGCGCCTGCATTTTAAGCGGTGTGTAAATACATGAAGTTCTATGGGAGGTGAAGCGGTGGTTTAAAAAAGCCGCGTTATACCCGGTCCTGCACTATAAGCGGTTACGTTGTAAGTGGTCTATACTGTATTTAATAATGGCAACACCTCCTATTGGTTTCAGTTTGAAACACAATATGGTGCACCGTGCATTCACGAGGGTGCCCATCAAACCACTCTGGCATAGTTGCCGCGAGGCGGCTGTGCAGTTGCCTTGCCTCAGACACGATCACATGGTTGTGTCGCTGCGTGGTTGATCGGGATCTCGAACTCGGCTCCCGACGTGCCGCCTTCTCTCCTAGCCACTGGATGGCGCTGCAGGCGCCCCAGGGCGGGCAAGGAGAAACCTTTTCGGCCATCGATCGAGATATAGTCGGTGGACCAGGGGGCGAACGGCTTTCTGAGACTCCAGGCGGGCTCGAAATAGGCAAGTGCGAGCAACCGCTCTCGGGCAATAGCGGGACACGAGGCCTGGGGGCCCTCTTTGTGCCTTTGTGTCCATCTTTGTGTGATGTTTATTTGTTCGTCTATGTGTTAAGCTATGTGTGATGTCGCGTGTCTTTGTAGTTTAGATTGAGTGCTTTGAGCGTTGTGTTTTATGTATCGAAAAAAGGGGAGCGGAATCTCACTCCCGTGAAAGAACCAGGCTGAACTTGGGTTGTTGACGGACCACGTGGGGAATGGCGAATCGGCGGCAGTACGCGATTTCCTACAACGTTTGAACCTTCAATTGCATGCTTGGAACCATATCCTCAAAAGCAACTCAGTGCCAACTGTCGACAAAAAGAAAATGCACACACACGCAACATTTAACTTGTCGAAATTGATATGCAGAAGAAACAAAATACCGTCACCATGAATGGATTCAGACTGGTTCGCCTCTCTTAAATTATAATACATTGGTGCCCTTGATGCTGGGATGGCATGCACAAACTGCGGTACAAAAATGAGGTGCGGAATCTCGTGCGGGTGCAAGTTCCACTGCTCCAGAGGATCGAATTCAGTCTCGTCGATCTACTTATTGGCGAAGAAGCCACTTGTAGGCTTCTACTTTTTTGTGGCTTGTACGTTTTGGGTTTTCTTTGCCCACAGAATGTTTTCCGCTCTTTCCCTGCCAAACAAGAACACACTTTCCCGGGACGACTGATACTCCTGCACCCTTTACTTTTTCTAGGGACAGCAGTTTTGGCGAGATAGAATGTTCTAAAGCTATCTTCGGTGAGAATCAAGGCTGTCCTGATGTAAACAATTTTCTCCCTGATTGGCACCTTTTAAGACAGTAGTTTTCTCCCGCAATGCAGTCGATGATTCACTTCATAGAATCACTCACTTATCCACTCTACACTCTGCAGTTGCACACATTTCTGGGCCACCTCGGCAAAAAACGTAGATCCGGACCCGCGGATATCCGCATCCAATCCGCATCTGCAGCCCCTGGCATCTGCATTCGATCTGCTATCAGCCAAATCTGATTCATTTCTATCCGCATCCAGCTTTTTACTGTGCACATACACGGATAATCCACAGATAATCCGCAGATATCCAGGTCTCTAGCAGTCGCCTATGGTCAGATACAACATAAGAAAGACAGTGCGAGGGGGCAAAGGGCATGCACGAGAAAAAGCCGTTGTGGAGGGGAAGTCGCTTCTCTCCACTTCAGTTTCTTAGCATCCACCCTTCACCCTCTCGTGCAGTCCATCTTATGTTTTATCTGACAATAGTGCACAAGTTCATGACTGAAAGGGCCAGCTCCCAAACTCAAATAGTTTTGATAATGTCATTTTAATTGCGAAAAAAGTAGAGGAAATCTTTCGGTGACTTATTCACGCCAACTATGTATTGCACTCCTAAAAAAAAACAATAAAACAGGGTTCCTGTGGCAACGCTCAAAGACTGTGCCCAGGCTCACCGCAGGTGCGAGGGCGGCCCCGGAGGCCAGGTTGGCATGCAGGCGCTTGGAGTCTGCAACGTCCCTGAGCATGACCTCGCACGAGTGCAGCTGGGCCTCTCCGAAGCGCAGTTTGAGGCACTCCAGGTAGCGCACCTCCCTCTCCGTGTCCACGCCGCCTGGGGCCAGCAGCCGCTCCGCCAGCAAGGTCTGGTACTCGCTCGCAAACAGCTCCTTGCTCCCGTAGATGTTCACCAGCATGCTCACTATGTCTGAGGACCGCGTCCCCTTCGACACCTGCACTGCAGACCCCAGCGGAAATTTTTTAAATTTTTTTGTGGCCAGATTACATGCTAGATTGATGACAGACATCGGCATGCCCCGACGGAAGACCACGAATTCGTTTCGATCACCCAAGGGTCTTTCGAGATGCAGACGTGAGCGCCTTCTCCGCAATGAGCCTCCATCGCATTGCAAGCACATCGGCCGAAAATCTGTGGGCCTGCACTTCGCCTTGAAGCCACCGAGGTCCGGATTCGGTGGAAGGAGCTCGTGTGAGGAGCCCCACTGCCTCCTTCCCTTCCGACATCGCGAGCATGCTTGGGTTAAACCTCGAGTGTCAACGTTGCATGGACATCTCAAACACCATTTGAACTTTGATTCCCACGTTGCTTGAGAAACTGGTGAATTGGCTCATGTTCTGGGACCTTTCTGCCGCATGCAACATGCGTGACTCTGATAGTGCATTGAGAAACTGAGGGAGAAAAGGAGACTAGAGCGCACGGGGACAACAGAATGCCGAGTTCTGACTGGAATGGCAGGTGGGTAGACCTAAACCTAGCTGCTTTTGTCTCCACTGCACTCGTTGAATGCATTAGAATGCGGAATGCCGGCATCCGGCGTTTGGCTCTCGCATTCAAATGCGTTCGACGATTGCAGTGGAGACAACGGTAGCTAGGTTTAGGTCTAGGCACTAGCCATTTCAGTCAGAATTCGGCGTTCTGACGTCCCCGCGCTCGCGTCTCCTTCTCTTCCTCAGTTCCTTGGCGCATACATTTTCGAATTTACACCTCAAAAGCAACGAAGCGTGCCTGGCACGGCTTACTTAATAATGACGAGGGATGTAGAGCACCGAGGAAACTTCAATGTGCCGTCAGAGTCCTTCAATACGCTATTAGTCACGAAACTTCTCTGCAACACTATGGGGGAGCTTGGTACGAGACTGCGCATGGCACTAGTGTCGACAAAGGTGCTGAGACCTGCCAATCCAGCCAGCACTGCTGCAATTCTGGCAACCAGAAAAGTGGGATCGGAATTTCGAACCCGCTTTGAATGAGCCACCAATAAACCGCGGCGACGCGTCATTGCACTGATGGTGTTTCTCATTAATTTTAGTGTCTACAGCTCTGTACACTCAGTAAACTGATCAAACTCCCAGTTTTGCAAAAATTTCCAAGATAATATCATTCTTCCTTTCTTCCTCTTGCCTTAAAATGAATTCTTGCTACCACTATCACCAACAAAATTCGTCAACGTGAGTAGTGTCATCATGTAGAGGCACTACAAATACGTACATTCAATGGACCTTTTTCCACTAAGCTTCTGCACACGTGTACACTCCCGCTGTCGCCATTTTCACAAAACACCGCGACGCGGTGCCCCGCGAAAACGGCCACAGCAATGTTGTTAGCATCTATCTTCGCGTGTATTTAGTCTATTTTGAAGCTTTGTTTTTTAGTATTAGTAGTATGGGGTTATGGGGTATAAAAAGCACTGAAAACCGGTACAACGGCACAATGCCAATGTGTTTTGACGGGCAAAGGCTTGTCGGGCTGCTCCTCTAGTGTAGTTCGCAAACAACTCCCCAGACGGCGCTCATTACTCGAAAAAGGTAAAATGACTGGCTCTTTTTCACTTGCAAAACATTGTTTTGTTAGAAAACAAACAAAACAAGCTTATGTGCAAGTCATTTTGTTAGCTATCAATGAATAATGATCAGTGCTTGCTTAAGGTGGTCAATTACAGGCTTAACAAAATGTCGGTGTGTGAGAAATTACTTTTACAAAACTATTTGTCATCGTAAATTTCAGGTGGCTTACTGAGAGTGGTGTGTCCAAACGAAAAGTCCCACTCTGGAACAGTGGAACCTCTGGTGGCCATGTTTGACCCTGTGCCAATCTTTGGCTGAAGTTTCGTGACCAGTAGTGCATTGAAGGAGTCTTGTACCGTTGACGACTAACATACAATAAGTCTTTATGATATTACACGACCTCGGTTGTAATTTGCTCCAGCCAAATGGGAATCTGTAGGTCGGTATAGTTTTCTCCAGAGAATAGCCCCTGATGGTTAGTAGGCCACATAGTGATATTCAAGATGCCAAAAAGACATTGGTATTATTAGAACAGCCTAATACGGAAGGAAACGTCTCGTAACTCAAAAGAGCAGCAGTGGGAAAACCATTGGTGTTGGCATCCCAGGCTAGAAATGAAGCTCTTCTGTCGTCCGGATCTTCCTTTGACGTCGGGTATATACATGACAGCCAGGTGAACTTCAGCTCACATGGTCCCTCGCCCCTACAGGTAACATCCTCAATCATAAATGTTTGACTAACAGTTTAAATCAACATCAAGTTCTGCACTGCAAGTTTGAACTACTGAAATGTTATTTTGGAGATAACAATGCTAAAAGGCAAAATTTTATGCAAAGCCTAGCAAAAGGTAAGTTCTATAGCATGTAGTACAAAAAAAAAAAGAAAGAAAAAAGAAACAGATCATAACTGGTAAGTATATGGTTCAATGTGATGTACTTCCTAAAATTTTAATGTTCTGAAAGCACCAGCATATTTATGCAGATCAGAGATTCTAAAACAAAATTTGATTTGGGGGAACCTCTAGTCAAGTTTAAAAGGGACATGACACGATTTTATCACTTTCGTTGAATGCTGCTCAGAGTGAATTCTTGATGTTCATAATCTGTAAAAGCTTTTTTTCTTTTCAGGCATTAGGTGTTGCAGAAAATCCTTCACAAGCAAAGGAAGTGTACAGTTCGCCCAGCCTCAAAAAAATCTTTTGGGACAGCGGCAGACCCTAGACACCTTCAAGAATATCCGAAAAGCTCCACCTTTAGGCACTTTTGCAATAAAATGGTTCATAACTTTGTCAACGAGAAAAGAAGTGGGATGCCTCAGTTTACATTGCTGCATCCACACAAGGCTCAGCCATACTTACATTACACCTTATAGATAAAGCATGTTTCTAAAAAATTGGGACAAAAAAAAAAAAAAACCAAAAGAACAGACTATTCAGGAATCCCTAGATTTTTAGAAATCCGATTTCCAAAAAATTCATGTCCTGGGAAATGCTTGGTCGTAAAAGGCCCTAATACTTTGGATTACCAATTTTAATTGGGAGCATACTTGACTGACAAGTTTCCTTATGCCCAGAAATCAAAAAGGATTATTAAGTACAATCCAGGGGTCACATTCAAAGATCAAGGTATGTGTAGAATGGCATGTGATCGAAACTGGGTTTTGCTTTTGGCAACACACTTTTCAGCCAAATAATTATCTGTAGTAGAAATAGAAGAATGTTTGACTAACAACATTTCTTGGCTTAAGACATTCTGTCAAATGCAGTGAAGGTGCGATAGCACTTGGCGGGGATTCTTATGAGTGGCAATTTCTATCGGAATCATTTTCCTTGAAAAGCCTGCTAAATTACCGGCAACTTTTACCTTCAAAGTCCTATAATGCAAGGAATACAGTATGGAAGGAGCGATCGTTCAAATTTGCCAAGAATACATTAAAGGGAAAAGAGTCGAAGTACAGGCTAGCTGGTGGAAGTCAACCATTTCGTTGTTTACCCTGAAACTGGGGTTTTTTTTTTTGAAGAGCAGAAGTAACAGAAAAAACAGACAGGTCTCAAACTCAGCTACAAGTTTATTTCAACAACTTCCTCTTATATAGTTTGTTCTCGTCGTCATCAACCAATCACATACGACTTGTCCTCTGCACCGTGACTTTACAGGTTCCACTCTATCACAAAAGAAGCGGACACTCCCAACGTTTCCAAGTGAAAAGGTTCTATCAGTACCTTTTCACTTGGAAAGAGGAAGTTGTTGAAATAAACTTGTAGCTGAGTTTGAGACCTGTCTGTTTGTTCTGTTACTTCTGCTCTTCAAAAAAAAACCCAGTCTCAGGGTAAACGACGAAATGGTTGTACATTAAAGGGTCGTTTCGGGGAGAGAAGAACATATTGCTCATCAATTTCCCCGCACCTGACAACAGAAAGTCACGGTGTCCAGTTGTGGTGTTTGCGAAGTCACAACGTCAGCGACACTGTGGCATCACGTGACATTGTGATGACATGCAGTTAGACCGACAAAAGCAAGAAAGGTCCCAGAAGGGTTCTCACATAAAGCAAGCGCTTTCAAAATATACCAACGAAACAACAATATGTAGACAGAAACGTATGGCGCAACAAAACTTGTTAGAATAACAACCGGGGGAGGACAGTGCAATATCTCGAGATACGCCCCACCCCGAAAGATAACCTGCCTCCTATTTTTGGCACAGTTTGCTATTTTTCTCAAGAACACCGAAAGATAGCCTATTCTCAGTAATTGCAGGGACCTGGCCAAATGATGACGTCAGCAAGAAAGGCGTTACTTAGCCAGGATGCGAGATAAGTGAATATTGCTGTCTGCAAAGGACAGTCGTCTTTGGTTTATTTCCCCTCCCTACAATCACAACTTTCGCAGGCATTTTTTTTTTAACTTTTTTTGATCATGCACCAAAAGTTAGCTTACACCTTTTTTTTGACGCGATTTGCTTTCGATTTTAGGTAGGCTATCTCTCTGGATATCTGGCACTTAATTAGTTATTGAACGTGGTCACTCGATGAAGCAATCGATTCAAAACACATCGTCGGGAGCGAGCGGAGCACTACCTTGGTCGTTGCCCACGGGGGCGGGCTGCCAGTGCTCCCAGTCCTCGTCGTCCTCGTCGCTGGGGCACGTGTCCTCCAGGGTGATCGGGGTGAACTTGACCAGCTCCCCAGCGAGCTCCACGCAGCTCTCGTCCGTCAGGTTCGACACTATGCACTTCACCGTGTCCTCCCGCGTCCTGAAAAGAGTGTGGTCAGATGCCCCCGCTTCAGCGCACCGGGCGTCGGAGGGGACAGCGCTATCTTTCGATGGCCACAGAAAGCCCGGTTCGCACGCATTACGTTCAGTGGCTCCGCGACGAAACTCGTGTCAATGGCTTTGAGGTAAAGTACTGCCCCACAAATCCCTGGCTGCAGCGTTTGAGCCCCGGCCTGAGGTGCACGCAATTCAATGTTTGCTTGTTGCGGCGAAGATGTCAAACGATGAAAATATCCGTTGCGGGTCGAAAAATGGTCTAAATTAGTCTTCGATCCTTTGATGTGACATGACAGATGCCCTTTATTGGTATGGCTACGGTAGCATAATGCTACCATAGCCATACCAATAAGCTACAGTAGCATAATGCACATTCACAAAATTAAGTTTATGCATTTCAACGTGTTAGCTTTCAGCTATGGACGTAACTCGGACGTGAGGAGTACGACGAAAAAAGTTGAGGTGAGCCTCAAGGTCGCTTAAATAAACTCTTTGATGTACACTCATGTCATTGCCCGTAACAGGGGTTCTTGGGTGTTTCGGTCTTGAGGATTGCGCGTTGCTCTTGATTGATAACTGAGAAAGCCCTTCCAGCCCCAAAGTTGAGGCAATAATGCAGTACTGAAGCCTACAGACCTTGTAAACAATAATGCAATTTGTACGAGAGTGTTTGCCACAGAGTCACTGCTTTTTCCTTTTATACCGGAACTGACGTCAACGTCTCAAAGCTATTTTGAAAATAAAAAACTAGGTGGCGCTATAGGCACTCCCTCGTAGGAAAGTATTCTCCACTTCCAACTTCATCTTTCCTTCGTTGATCGGAGCGACGAGATGCAAGTTTGATCGCACTTCGAGCCTTTTCTCTGTTGTCCGGAAACTTCAATTGATTAAACTCGGAGAGGCTCACTCTCGACAAGGGATTGACCTCGCCTTCAGCGAGGTTTTAGAAGAAACTTTGTCTGACCGCAGAGTAAACAATTTTGAACCTCTTTGTCGCACGTCCGTTATCTGTG
The DNA here is from genome assembly GCF_016920785.2 of Ixodes scapularis. NCBI lineage: Eukaryota > Metazoa > Arthropoda > Arachnida > Ixodida > Ixodidae > Ixodes > Ixodes scapularis. Next base: position 17,265 of record NW_024610062.1, on the reverse strand, counting down.
CTAGGCCTAAGTTCTCAGGCCTCAGCCTCGGAACAAAGGCGGTGGAGTTTCAAGAGGCACAAAGGAGTTGCCCGTCCCCGCTCAAGTCCTACGGGTTCCGGCTTCAGAGAAAGCAGGACAATTTTTGCGTTTACATATAGAGTCTGATCATCCCTGACGTTCTATGGGCCCCGGCCTCGAACAAAGGCGGCGGAGTTAAAGCGGCCTTAAGGACTCATTCCCACTCGCGTCCTACGGGCTCTGGCTTCGGACAGAGCACGACTATTTTCGGTTTACAATAGGGTCCGATCCCCCTTGTTCTTCTATGGACCCCAGCCCCGAACAGAGGCGGCGATTCCAAGCTACTTCCGGCGTCCCCGCTCGCGTCTTGGGAGCTCCGGCTCCAAACGGCGCGGCGCGTTCTTCGACAGCCACAAGGGCCATTCAATAAGCCAAGCATTCCGATTCCCTTGTTGTTTCATGGGCCCCGGCCCCGAGCAGAGGGGGCGATCTCAAGTGACATCCGGCGTCCCGGCTCGCGTCTTGGGACCTGCGGCTCCGAACGACGTGATGCATTCTTGGACAGCCACAAGGGCCATTCAATAAGCCAAGCTTTCCGATCCCCCTTGTTGTTCTATAGGCCCCGGCCCCGAGCAAAGGCGGAGCTTTCAAGTGACATCCGGTGTCCCCGCTCGCGTTTCGGGAGCTCCGGCTCCAAATGACGCGGCGCGTTCTTGGACAGCCAAAAGGGCCATTCAATAAGCCAAGCTTTCCGATCCCCCTTGTTGTTCTATAGGCCCCGGCCCCGAGCAGAGGCGGCGATCTCAAGTGACATCCGGCGTCCCGGCTCGCGTCTTGGGACCTGCGGCTCCAAACGACGTGATGCATTCTTGGACAGCCACAAGGGCCATTCAATAAGCCAAGCTTTCCGATCCTCCTTGTTGTTCTATAGGCCCCGGCCCCGACCAGAAGCGGTGATCTCAAGTGACATCCGGCATCCCCACTCGCGCCTTGGGAGCTCCGGCTCCAAGTGACGCAGCGCGTTCTTGGGCAGCCACAAGGGCCATTCAATAAGCCAAGCTTGGCGATCCCCCTTGTTGTTTTATAGGCCCCCGCCCCGAGCAGAGGCGGCGATTTCAAGTGACATCTGGCGTCCCCGCTCGCGTCTTGAGAGCTCCGGCTCCGAACGACGTGACAAGTTCTTGGACAGCCTCAAGGACTACTAAATAAGCCAGACTTGGCACCTTTATGCCTCACGTTTGAAAACGGATATCAGTGCGGCCCAAATCGTGTCTAAACCAATATGTGACTTTCTCAGGCCTCCTCAAATCTCAACCTCAGAGATCGTGGAGCTGTAGCAAACGGTGGCGGGCATCGCTACTTTGGTAGCGGCGCTCACCACCCGCCTCCCTCCCTTGGCCATGGAGGAGGTCGAGCTCTAACACAGTGAACAAAGTGCCATGCCCCACCCGGACCCTTTTGGGGCCTGCTGAGGGGCCTCACGCCTGGTTGGGGAGCCCAACAGAGGGCTGATTTCGGGAGGTAGACCCTGCTATCCTGGACTTCCTCCAGGAGCACTGGGGCTCTGAGAGGTGCTTTGAGTGGTGTAGGGCAGCCCTGACGAGCTTTCCCCTGACCACGGCTCCCCTTCGCCATGGTGCCAAAGTTGAATCCAGAAATGAAGGCCCTGGCGAAGGACAGGAGCCGCCGCCCAGAGGGTGGCCCGGAAGTGCCCGCAAGCATCACAGCGCGAGACCAGGCACTCGGAGAGGGCCAAGGCACAGTGGCTGCGGCTATGGGGCCAGTAGTAGGCCTTTTGGAAATCGGCCTTTCAGAGGAGGTAATTGACAGGAGGATGGTGGCAGACCACCTGGGGGCAGCTACCACCCATCTGGGGTGGCTCTTTGCATCGCTCTCCCGCGAGCGCCAGGAGGAGGTGATCGCACGAGTCTCCCCAGACCTCTGCCAGATGGTGGTCCATGACGGTGGGAGTGAAGGATCCCCCTTTCTGCTCGGAGAGGGCCTCCTAGGGCAGCTTCGAATGAGGAATGAGACCATCAAGGTCCCCCGGGAAGCCCGCCAGCCACCCTCTCCCATCGCGGAGCCAGCAGCCAAGAGGCCCTGCGGCTCGGCTACCCCGGGGACCAGCGCCCAAAGCCGGAGTGAGGGCCAGCATCCCCTTCACAGGGGGCCCCCTCCCCGAGGCTACATGAGGGGGGCCTACCTCCACCAAGGACATCATGGCAAGTATAAACCCGCACCTCTTAGCACTATAGCCCACAGGCCGACTGGCATATTGCTGCGAAGCGTGGAGGTTACTCACCCACGATGCATGGATCCTTCAGACAATACAGGGGTAAGCTGGAGTTTACACAGGTACCACCTATTCAAGGGCCGCACAGCGTGCCGACCAGAGGGGTAGTCAAATCAGGTCTGGGAGGCAGTGTCCGACCTGGTCAAAAAAAGAGCAGTTTCTCGGGTACCGTTTCCTGAGAGACTGCTCCTTTTTCCTCTCCCCCTTCTTCGTAGTACCAAAGAAGGATAACAAGGTGCGTCCAATCCTAGATCTTGGACAGCTAAACGAGACGGTGGAACACAGGTAAGGACCCCACCATCTCAATGCAGCCGCAAGCTGTGCCGTAATCACTAACTCGGAAAGATGAAGCCGGAAGTGGAGAATACTTCCCTAAGGGGGAGCGCCTATAGCCCCACCTAGTTTTTTTACTTTTAAAAATAGCTTTGAAACATTGATGTCAGTTCCAGTATAGAAGGAAAAAGCAGTTGTGAACTTGATAGTAAGTGCTTCTATAGGCGTCGTATAATTCCCGCTCTAACTTCAGGTAAGTACCATTAGTCACAACTGGTAATTAAACTGGACGAACACTTCTAGACACTGAAAAGCATGGTATTTTTTTATTATGTTTATGAGTCGGAGCACTTTCCATGTTAACCCGAACGCAGTGTCTAGCGTTACGTCCGACGGAACCCAAAATAAAAATTAAAGTTATGTCCAACGTAACCTTACGTAAAGGTTTTGAGTTATGTCCGACGTAACCTAATATGAAAATTAAAGTTATGTTCGACGGAACTCTAAATAAAAATTAAAGTTACGTTTGACGTAACTTTACCCCAAGGTTTCCGGTTACGTCTGACGTAACCCAATATGAAAATTAAAGTTACGTCCGACGGGACTCCGAATAAGAATTAAAGTTACGCCTGACGGAACTTTACCCCCAGGTTTCCAATTACGCCTGACAGAACTTTACCCCCAGGTTTCCAGTTACGTCCAACGTAACCCAATATGAAAATTAAAGTTGCATCCGACAGAACTTGAAGTAAGAATTAAAGTTACGTCCGACGGAACTTGAAATAAAAATTGAAGTTACGTTTGACGTAACTTTAATCCAAGATTTCAAGTTACGTCCGACGGAACCTAATATGAAAATTGAAGTTGGGTCCAACAAAAATAAGTTACCGCCTGTGTAACCTACGGAACCTTATTGAATGTTACGCTTTGCGGCCGAAACATGATGTAAACACAAAAATATTGTAAATTACTACTACATTACGTCTGATGCAGCACGCATAAATCTGTTAAAATCGCGACTCTATGCATACCTCCAGGTTTGTTGAGGGGGTTGGAGTGCGTTCCTCATATGTCGAGGCTGCATAGGCCGGGCGGGTTCGATGCCCGTCACATACGCTTTTTTTTTTTTTCGTTTTTTCCCCTTAAGAAAATCTTTTTCTCCTTTTTTTCAGAATTTTTTTTCAATATGAAATTACTTTTTCCTAGATGTGACACACAAAAGAAAAGAAAAACATTAACAAAATGGAAACCGCAGCACACATGCTGCGAGCCTGAGATTGGCAGTGTTGGGGTGTTGGTTCGTACGACAGATTGAGGGCCCATTGTCTCGCCTAAAGCGTCTAAAGCCCCTGTATGTGTCGTGATCTAGAAAAATTGACCTATCTCCACATAATGAAGGATGTTGATTGAAGCGAAGCTCTGGTGGTGCTTGTCTGCGTAGACGCTGAGCCGCAGCATGCCGAGGCTTTCGTTCGTCTTCATTCATGTCAGAAAGAGAATGTGTGGTATGGAACGTGGTTATATACGCATTTGAGCATTTGACCGCAGCACCTTCTCGTCTATAAACATTGAGCCAATGAATGCAAAGTTTAAAGCGATTATATACGCATTTGACCGCAGCGCTTTCTCCTATATAGACGTCGAGCGGCTACATTCAACGTTTTATATATGACATTCCCAGCCCTTGAGTTACTACCACATCTCGGAGCCCCCTACTCGTCCCGCAGTCGTGGCCGAGTTATTAAGGCGATGGACTAGAAATCCATTGGGGTCTCCCCGCGCAGGTTCAAATTCTGTCAACTGCGCAAGCATTTTTTTTTTTTTTTTTTTTTCCCCTACACGAGCATGTGAGCTCACGAGCACGAGCACCAGCAAGATCGATGTGAGCACAAACGCCGGATGGACAAGGCTAGACCCTAAGGAGATTCGCCCCTAAAATCGAGTTGCTCATATGTTTAGACAGTCTTGATTGTTGTACACCTCCACGGGTGACTTGTCTCTTAGCTGTAGATGAGAAAGTTAACCAGTGCAGTACAACCTGAGGTCTTTAACGTGCACCACGCAGTAGTAATTACACAAACGCGTGCCAGTACAATGAATGACCTTCGCCGGTGAGAAACTCATCTGGGTTGAAACGGGCAGCGGGTGGGGATCAAACCCAAGAGGTTCTGGAGCGCAAGCTTTCACTCCAAGCTGAGACGCGTTAGCCCACTCAGCCCCATCGAACCCCCCTACCCACTCTTCTTCACTGTGATCTAGTCCATCTAATCTCGCTAGTATCTCATGTCCCACAAGACAACTAGTCTGAAAGAAAAGCTTTGCCAAAGCTAGCGCATGAACTAAGGTAAGTCGCAGTGCTGATGTTTCAGCTTGCGATCTACATTTCATTGAACATGCATTCATATCATTTGCAATTTCTTTTTTTCCCATGTAGTCCTATCGTGACTAAAAGCTTGTGCTTGAATCTGGTTGGTGCTTCCTCTTCATAAGCATTCCTGCGGCTGAGGCATGTTTGAGCTCACATTTTCCACAGCAGTTCCTTTTTCGCCCGAGAAAGCTAGCTTGTGCTAGTGGTACTAGCGCTTCCATCCTATTTTCACAAAGCAATGAATCATACACAATTCATTTTGCCACAGCAGGCCCGTACCCAGCATCTTTTTTTAGTGACTAAAATGGCTCGCATAAATCAACGACTTGACATAGGAAGTAGCAACTGCCAACTGGGTCACATTTTGCAATTAAAATTCCAAAAAACAGCTGAGTAAAAAAAAAAAAAAGTACAATTTTTAATGTTAAGTTTTTTTTATTTTTTATTTCCTGCTTTAAGTGCAGACTATATTTTAATGGTTCCAACTTTATACATCACCATTCTAATGCAGAGTTAACATCTCTTTTGGGACACCCTATACATATATGAGGTTTATATATGCAGATGTTGATAAAATGATGGCCCTTGAACACTAAAGGTGGGACAATAAGCATATTTTCTCTTGAAGAAAGTAGTTCACACATATTTTTCCCGCATACATTAGAACACCCCAAGCTTTATTCTTTTATGTCCACTTTTTATGCATAATACATAGGTGGATATATAATAAATAGGAAGGTCCATACGTGCATAATACATAGGTCATCCGTCATGCTTCAAACATTTTTTTGCAGAACCAGCTGCCGGCTTCGATACCTTTCTCTGAAATGCCTGCACAGACCATGTCATGCATCACATGCATGACATGCAGTTTCATCCAATGGATCCTTGTAGTAGTTGCAATTCCACTTGTGTGTTCGCTTCTTGACATTTACAATGTTGGTTACTGAAAACCACCCATCTTCTGTGAAGTTGTCCTTGATGATGTCCAGGTCGACAGTCTCGTCAAGGGCAGCGTCTGGGATACGGCAGGAAAGGACCTCCACCTTAGTTTCATCTGTAAAAAGTTAAACACGCTCACTTAGGTAACAGGAAATGAAATATATTACCAGAACACACGTATGCACACGCAAAACATTAGAAAATTGTACAGGTAAGTATTTTTATGTACTGACCATTATTAAGTAGTAAATAAACAAAAATTATATAAGCAGGTTTTTCTGCAATGGGTTGCGAGCCTCAGGGGAAACGGTACAGGTGCACGTGTGCTACTTCCTTGCACAGAAACTTTCTTATGTAATTTTCGGTATCAGCACACAACAAGGCTTCAATGTCTATACCACTTGTGCACATCATGTACTGAATGTGATCCTAAGTATCCAAGTCCAACTTACCAAGCAGAGTGTTGTGCTGTAAAGCATAGGTGGCGTCCTTTTCATCCACAAACCACATTAGCATTTTGTGCTGCATCATATGTGCTGGCAGCTTGGCGAATGCCACAGGCGTGCTGCTTTTTCCTCGTGCTGCCTTGCTTTCCATGGCAGCCTTGCGTGCCTTCTTCTTGGGCAGCCCAATGACCACCATGTCGACTCCCTTTGGCCGTCCATGAGGCTTTGCAAAGAGTGGCATCTTAATTGAACTCAGGGGGTGGGTCACCAAGGCGTCATCCTCGGAAGAACTCGGAACGAGCAATGGGGTTACGGTTGCAGTGGTAGACGCTTGGGTATTTCCCATCAAGCTCAAATTCGTGCTTGGTGTAGGGGCTGCATGTGAGGAATCCCGTCCTGCCTCGTGTTCTTCAGCTGACTGATCATCTGGCCTAAAAAGAAAAACAAATTTTACATTACTATGCTGAATGGCTCCCGCAGCTAGAAGGGAACATATAGGTTTTTTTTAAACCATAAACTGTTTACACATGTATCAAACAAATAAACAAGTTATGTATGATGACGTGCTTGGGGCAATATAGGTCGCCAAACAAGACAGTGAGTATATGAAGATGCATTTCGTCTAGCGGTGGTCGCTTGGCAATGGCGCCTACCCGAAATGTTGCCCTCTTTTACCCTCTTGCACTCTGTGGAAGGCATTAGTCACTTGAGCACGAAGTCTGGAAAGGAAGCTCCATGTCGCCTTGTGTAAGCTGTACTTTGAGCCCAGCTTTCCAAGAACTCCCGAGTGATATTATCAGTTCGAGGCGTTTCACATAGCACTCTCCTGTTTCTTCTGCAGCCAACTCGGCTAGGCGTCGGCACAGAGGAAAGGCTTTTTTGTATTGCTTATGCTGCGACAAGATCTTGGAGTTGTTGAGTTGCTTTGTTAGTGTCAGTCCTGCAACTCCATCACAATCCACCTCTTCGGGAAAGAGTGCCAAATTCCTGTAATATAGTACTCTCTGGTTCATCGTTAAGAAAAGAGTGTGTTGTTGAAGAGGTCAAAGCCTTGCACTTTTTTTGCAGCGAGCATGTGACAGCACAGCAGCATCATTGAAATCCTTGATGAGCATGTGCAGTCTGTAGAGGATACAACTATCATCCCGGAGCTGCTGCAATGGTTGTAAACTATATTATCTGGTAGTGGCAGCTTCACATTCTCCATTTGGCTGAATCGCTTGACAACCTGTTCCTATGCAAATGGCGTGAGGAGCTACTTGTATTGTTGAATACCGCTGTCCAGACTATTAAGATTACATGGTCGCTTGAACATGGAGTAGGCTGCTCCATGGTTGTGCTCATCAGCCAGTGCACCAAGCAACTTGAACAACTGGTGGAAGAATTCCTCGAGGGAATTGTTGTTTTTCATGACGCTTTTGAGCTGTTCATTGAAGTTCCCCAGGCGGTTGTTGGTCATGTTATTAAACAATGACTCCATAAACTGTGGCCCGGTGTACCACTCATGCCTGATAGGCCTCCGGGTTTTGTCAATGCTTTTATGCTGGGGTTCACTTCTTGATCAAATTCTTTTTCGTGTTCTTCAAATTCGTTATCAGATTTGGACATCATTATTTTTTGAAGCAATTTAAGTGCTGTTTCACGCTCTTCTGCTGTGATTCTCGGCTTCCTTGCACTGACCTCTCTTCCAAATGTTTGAAGTGCATGATATACACAAACCAGGACTTTAGCTTGTGGAAAACATTCCTTAGAGCAGTGCCACTCCAGAAGATCCTTGTCTGGCATAATGCAGCTCGTCTGTGTCCACGCTGGGTTGAGCTCCTGGAACTTCTTCAGCACCCATTGCATGCTCGGGGCATCTTCTTGGACTAGAAGTGCAATGCACACAACCTGTGTCGCACCGTTGCCATCTTCATTGTGTATTATATAGACTGGGGTACGCAACTCCAGCGGCTTGTACGTAGCGTCAATCCCAGTGTAGTCTGGATAGGGCTGCACCGATGCTTTCATGCTGTCCGTGCAGATCAGAAGTCTGCAAAAGTCATCATTCTCAGTGAGGATATGGCAGCCTGTCCCTGAAAGGCAGTAAAATTAAGAAGTGCAAAAGTAACAACACTAACGTTGTCCTCAAAAAGTCAGGACAGAGAATGAGCAAGCTCTGCTAGTACCATAGTCATTTCGCAGCAGCCGGACGGTGCTGGAACAGGATCCAGGACTGCACTTGCAACATTACTTAAGTCCTTTAGCAGAACAATTTTTCCTGTTTTCGCCTGTACCGCAGCCTTCACGAGTTTGTTGTAGGCTCCCAGCTTCAGTAGGCTCTCAACCTCCTTACGAACATCCTTGTCCATGGCTCTGTTCTGTGGCAGGTGAGTGTGCAGCTTCTACAAAAGGTTATGAACTATTAATATTTATTTTGGGGTCTCTCTCTCTCTATGTATCTACCACTCTCTCTCCCATGCACCCCCCCCCCCCCACCCACACACACACACACACCGTAGGTAGACATATTAAAGGAGCTGTGCAACAATTTCAGGGCTTTGCTTAAATAATTGTGGAAGTTGATGCCTGACACTCCTGCAGTGAACTACAGAAAACAGATTTTGCCTGGATACCCTAGTTTTTATTTAAAAAAATGAAAAAGATCCTGGTTTTTGCCGCCTCTCAACTCGTACATCGTCTTCCGGGTCACGTGCGCAGTGACGTCACTTGAGTAGGCGCGGGGTTCCGAAAAAGTACTCTCTTTAGATCCATCAGCGAGCAGCGAGAACTCATCCGCTCGCGACCGCGTGATCACGTGCTGGCGGACGGCCCCGCGAAATATACGGTGAAAGGAGGAAAGTCTCATCCGGGTCCGGCCATACCCGTCCTTGCCCGTCCGGCGCTGCCCCCTCCCCCTCCGGCTTCTGGCGGCTATTCGCGGTTTTGTGGACCTAGGATAGATGGCGCCACTAAAACTCCGTATAATAGAAGTTTTGTCGATGATACCAGGGTTTTGACACATTTATATATGTGTTGGAACGACAAGATTTATAGAAAAGTTACCTTTTATCGAGCAGGTATTCGCACAACTTGCTATCTTTTTTAAAACTACCCAAGTGACGTCACGCCGCTTGTTTCTCATGGCCGCCGCTCGTGGCTGCAGATCGGGAAATATTCTAAGTTTTGCCTCGCTATTAAGCGGTGGAATCGCAACATTTCGATGAAAGGTGTTTTCTGCCATTTGTGACACAGTGAACAATATCAAAAGCAGAAAATGCCAATTCTTTCAACGTTAAAATCGTTGCACAGCTCCTTTAAATGGAAGAAACCTTTACCTCACAAACAACGTGGTTGTGCTTGAAGTGGTGTCAATAAATGACACCACTTCAAGTGCTTTTTTGTTGATTGAGACTCTACATTGAATGTGTGCCCCAGAACCATCTAGAAAGGTGCTGTAAATAAACAAATACACATTTTAGAAAATTGAATGTGGTGCTGAACGATTATAGACAAACAAAACGACGACACAGACCGCACTGTATTTTATCATTCTCTTCATGAATATTTGTACAGATGCCAGTAATTCTATGTGTTACTAGAGATGTTTAAAGGAACACTGTGCAAAAAATATAATTTTTTACCTGCCTTAATTAGGACTTAGGTAAGCCACGACACACACTTTCCTCAAAAAAAGAAAACTTGGGGGATGCTTAAACTTTGCCTTGAAGAGTGGAATGCAATAGCATTATCGGGCCGCGTTCGCAAAGCTTTTCATTAAAGGGACAGCAACACTAAAAAAAAAATTATTTTGCCAGGCGATTTATTATGTCAGAAGACTACCCAATCAATATTTTGCTGCAGTGTCACGTATATTTTTAATAAAGTCAAAAAGTGCAACAGCTCGAAACCGAAACCAAAACTGGACTGGGGAGGAAAAAGTATAGAGGAGGAGAAAGATACAGGAAATCACGTGGCTGTGTAATGGGTTTCATGTTTTTGTCCATTTCTAGTATTGAGTGTGTGCCTTCCATGACCCACGACTTTGATTATCTTCGGTGGTTGCGTCTAAATCATAGAAAACGACACATGGCCACGGAGGAGTGAGTGCGACTCAAACCGGCCAGTTCAACCCAAAACACAATTTGCGGCATTTTTATGCGTTCATTTCGTTCAAATTAATCCATCACTTCATGCGCGCATGGCAAAGTATGCGTGCCGGCTGCTGCGGACACTTGCACGGCCCCTATTGCTTCACGTTTTTTTTGCTCGCATGTTCTTCGCTTGAGGACTCCGGGCGCCTAAATCGTTGGCATTTTCTCAAATTTCTGCGCAGTCGTGGCACACCCTGCGTGGCGCTTGTTCACTGTTTGCCGAATTTTTGTTACTTCATTGAATATTTGACTGCGGCCAAAAAAAGGGCCGAAAAGGATATTCTTTAATCGAAATTTCGAATGCTCACACAGGCCTAGAGAAAAGAGAACCATGTCGTGCAACGAAAGCATTCCTCACAACGCCGAACGCTGTATCTCCTCCCGAATGTAGTGCTAGAGGTTGGATATAACAGGACTCCACAATGTTTCGTTGGCCCCTTGAAGTGATCGCATTAATCAATTTCGTAACGTATCGAGCTACGACTTGCTACAGAGGTGCCCAGAGGCGGTAGATTTATTATTTGAACTTATAAAAACATAAGCTCCCCCCCTCCTCTCCTTTCCTAGGAGTCAGAAAGAAAACTGGTTATTTGCAGAAAAAAGAATTGCCGCTAAGCCTTTCTTTTTTTCCACCTTTCTGGTGTTTATTGCAACTGAAAAATGGGTGGAACAGAAAGGAAATAAATATGGCTTACATAATATTTACTACATTTGGCCAGATTAAATGCCACAGTGGCCCAAATATTATCTATGCTTACATGCAAAGTACAGGAAAATATAGTTGTTGTTTTTTTATGATTTACTAATTTGAACTAATTTTTTTATAATTTTACTCAATGCTTCCGCTGTCGTATTAACCTGTATGCTAAAGCCTTCCAAAATCTATTGAAAAATGGTTTCATGCGGTGCGCCAAAGAGCCAACAAAACATTGTAAATATGCGGCCCGTTTTCCGTAGCAGATGCTACGCCCAACTGCTCGCGCTACTTTTGGGAGAAGACAACGTCCCGGATGTGTTGTTAATTTTTTGGAGAGAAAAACAATGGGTCATGAGAAAAACCATGGTTCTCGAGTCTCTTGAATCCTAAACCCCCGGTAGAACTGTTACACGGCGGTACTTATTTATTTGAGAGATTGAGACATCAGCACCATCCCACATTCTGAGTATAGAAAACATGCAAGCATTCATAAAATCTTATTGGCACATACCTGGTCTCCCATTCACCTTTTCCTCTTCCCTTGAAGGTCCGTCCACCTTTAATGCAGCAGTAGTGCACTTGGTACACCATAAGCTCACTGTCTACATGTCGCTCGAGTCCTTTTGCGCGGGCAGCTTCAACTGAGCGGGTATCTCGCTTATAAAAGTGTACGAAGTTCGCTTCAGGATAGGCTTTCACAGCGTTGCTCAGCTCTTCGAAGGAGCTCAATAGGTCACCTAGCTTCATTTCAACTTAGGGTAAAAGCATGGAGAAATATTCTTAAGATGTATCTAGCGCAAGGAGATGGCGAATTAGCAAGAAGCACGAAGGACATAGAGTGCGTTTAACTTTCAACTAATACATTTAGTCTCTTTGCCGACTAAACGAAGGGATAATTCACAGGCGCTGGCGCCGATTAGGAAAGGGTGGCTTCGCAGCACAGTCCTTCAAGACTCCTTTTGTTGGCGTCTGTCTGATGGAAAAGCCTCTTACAACCGAAGTGAGTTTTCAGGGGTGGCTCCTCTTACCTTTTCATTCAAGCAGCGCCCAGCATAACCTATCTACTAATAGTCGCCGCTAAACCTCACCAAAAGCATTTTTTTTTATTTATTTATAAAAAAAAAATGACATGTTCTTGAAAAAGAAAAAAGAATTTAGAGCTTGATGCTTGGCAACACTTTCTAAGCACTTGCGAACATTCGAAGCAATTAATAATAGATAAGGGTTTCGGGCATACTTGTTGGAAACTAGCACAATCTTCACGTACACCACTCAGGTTGCCTTGGCCTTTAGCCAGATCAGCTTTGCCGGCAAGGGCTACAAGCAGGTGTAACAAACGCAGCAAATATATATCAAAAGGTGTCTTCATTATGGAAAAAAAAATCGCAATAAATTGTCTTAAAAGTGAGGAAATAGGAGAGAAAACAAAAATTGTAAGTAGCAAGCATCGAACTTTCCCAACTTTGGCAGCCTTGATCTTCGAGGAACACGCTCCAGCCCCCTCAACAAATCTGGAGCTACAGATAAAGCTAAAGGTCTGTTCACACAATGCGTCTTTTAGGCGCGCAACAGTTTCGCGACACTCAAGTTTCGCGAAATGTGCTCGTTCACACGTACCGCTTCATGTGCAACAACACACACCGATGCACCGTTTTGAGTGAGCTCCAAATCAGATCGCTATTTATCTGGAGACCTGCTTTGTGCATTTTATGCACTCAATTTACTTTAATTTTTTTTCTCACATACTGCACTACTTGGAGTGATCTCGCGTGTGCACTAAGCCGATTGAGGCGGCAACCTGTACGTGCAGGACATGAGCCGGCGCCGAGCCCGTACGCAGCCAATTCATTGCCAAAGCTCCTATCAATGCACATGGTAGTCCTAGAGACGCTACGTGCCCAATCTGGTTACTTCTCGGCGCCCATGTCTGCACCGAGTTTACTGTGCCAACTGTTTCAGAGAGCGCACATGGTTTCACGTTCGCTTGTAAACAAAGCAAACTGGGTTTCAGTTTACTCAATGGTCTCTTATCCAGCGGTATCGTCGCGACAACAACGCTATGAGCACTATTCTAATCTCGCCAACTCCCGCTAATTGTCTTCGTCCATCGCTGGATTTTTTTCCAATATGCTGCTCACTTTTCCTTCAGTGGTGCTTGACGTGCTTGCGGAAGCGCCGGCAGTTTTCATCGTTCGTGGTTTCGGTTTTTTTCGGATTTGGCTCCGCTACAACACCGGCAGTGAAGTGGTCTTCTCAAACAGCTCGCTCCCCCCTCAAAGGCCACGTGAGAGCATTTATGAGCGGCCATTGGTGGCGCCCTCAGTGTGATTGACAGGACTCGGCAAAGTTTCAGCAAAAGCTCGCTCCAGAAGCGAGGTGTGTGCGCAACTTTTTTTTAGATGCGCGCGTCCTTTTCGGATTCGTTCAGACGGCGCAACCATTTCGCGAAACTACATTTTGCGACACTAGATGCGTGAGAAAAATGCATCGTGTGAACGGGCCTTAAGATTTTATCCAATTTACGAATGCTGCATTGGACGTAACGCAGTAATAAGTCGCATTATTTTTGTATTTATGTCATGTATTGTCCATAAAGCGAAACCTAGGTTGCATAGGTTACATAGGACGTAACTTTAATTTTTATTTCAGGTTCTGTCGGACGTAACTTTAATTTTTATTTCGAGTTTAGTCAGACGTAACTTTAATTTTTATATTGGGTTCTGTCGAACGTAGCCCGAAACCTTGGATTAAAGTTACGTCGGATGTAACTTTAATTTTTATTTTGAGTTCCATCGGACACAACTTGAAACCTTCGCGTAAAGTTACGTCGGACGCAACTTTAATTTTTATTCCGGGTTCCGTCGGACTTAACGCTAGACACTCATAGCCCGCAAGCTGCTTATTGAATAGCCCAGACCTGGGAGCTCATGCACCCATATTCCGGTTAGAGGATGCTGCATTAGAGTACCTGAGGTACTGGCAGACTGGCTCACAAACAAGCTGCAGGATGTACCCCGTGGAGTCGAGAATCCGAAGGGCTTTGATGGCCGATATGTAAGCAGTCAGTATGTCGTTGGTGTCTACACCTGAAAGGTTTTATTACAGCATTAGTCGCAAATGGGGAACATGCATAACAAATACCCCCCCCACAAATTCAAAGAGAAAATTGAAACCTTTCATATTTAAACCTTGTAAAACACACTTGTCCAAAACTTAACACTTATGAGAGTACCATCAACTGGAAAACTTTTGGCACACGGGATAACTTCAGACACCTCGGTATTCACATGTGACGGGGAAGTTCTCCTACATCTATTGTGAACTGTGAGAAGCATAAACTAGGTGCACAGTTCCCAGCAATACGAAAGACCAACTCGAAGCGTGTGGCTGGGGCAGTGGCTGGAGGGGGCACAGTGTGGTAACGCAGCCAAACTGACCGATGCACACTGGCTGAGTGCATTCCCTCTCCCCTGAATGACATGAGATTTACCAAAGCACGAGCTATCTCGGCCTTGCAGTCTAAGTGAGTCGTTCATATAGCCAGAGATAGTATTTCGGTAAGTTATGGGATCATGGTTCACTGAGCTTAACATATCTGTATGCCCACCAATGATGAAACTTGCCTACAAGGGTGAGCTTTCTATTGAGAATAAGCCATATTCTGATACATTGCAATAAGTCTCCAATGAAAGTGTGCCAGATTTGCCACAACGAAACCCTACCCAAGACCAGAGCCGTATGTAGAGAAAGTTTGGTCAATGGGAGGAGCGGGCAGAGCCAGGGGGTGCACGAGATGCAGATAGAAGGCCTGACGTGCTCTCTTGAACAACCAGAAGCCGAAAATAATCCCCTAGCGGTGGTAGCGAGAAACACTTCAAATAAGTGTGTAACAGTTAAATGTAGCAACTCTTAATGGCTGAAAATATGGTGCACGTGATGTTTCGATTATGATCACGCAAAAAGATTTAAGAATCGAATGTGA
Organism: Ixodes scapularis; assembly: GCF_016920785.2. Lineage (NCBI taxonomy): Eukaryota > Metazoa > Arthropoda > Arachnida > Ixodida > Ixodidae > Ixodes > Ixodes scapularis. Next base: position 2,131 of record NW_024610062.1, on the reverse strand, counting down.
CGCTCCAACTGTTTTGCTCGGTCAGAGTCTGACCGCTCGGACCCGCTCAGACGGCATTTTCCTGTCCTTTGGCGCCAGGCGTACAAATCACGTCGATCATTTTCCTAGAAATTTATTTTGCATGACCGTGATCGTAAGATCATTTGCATGTGCACCCTATTTTCAGTCACCTAGACCTACTCTGACACACTTATTAATTTTGTTTCTTGCGACCACCGCCAGGGTATTATTCCCGGCTTCTGGTTGGCCCCATTCGAATTTGTGAAGACGCCCTAAAACACGCCTTGCCCGCTCTCGGCCAATGGCGCCACCTCATTTGCCTCCTTTACTTCCCAATAAATGGCTAACCTCTCTCTATATATATGGCTCTGCCCAAGACAGGGTGTCGTGCATACCAGTACATGTGGTGCTGGCCTTGAGGAAGGCCTTGATACCCTGCCTTGAACAGTACACGAAAGATAGGTGGACTTTGCTCTTCCGGAACACAAACAAAAATCCTGCAATCGTGGCCTGCAGGCGCATTGTTTCAAGATGTTTTTTGTACACCATGAGCTCTCTTTTAGGACGGAAAAAAGGAGTATGCAAAGCGCACCATGTTGTGAGTGCACCATGTTGCAAGTACCTCAATTGGGTATTTCTCAAAACGCTCTGCAACATTTTAAGGGCACAGGGTAAGTCCTATACTCTCCATGCATTTGAGGCCATGTTGAGGAACATTTTTCTCGGTGACTATTAGGAGTATTCCTGTCATGTATATATCATTTTGTTCGAAATATTGTGTTTTATCCACTGAACTAGAAATATTTGAACCAATCTGAAATAAGCTTTTTTTATTTTTTTTTTTTATTCTAGTACTGAAATTTTAGTTTTTTTCATCTATTAAAAACTTTGTAACTCAAAAACTGCTAGGTGCACATTTTTAATTTTAGTTCAGTATTTTTGAACACCCATGTATGTGGTAGGAATAAAAAATCAACCCTCTATAATGTCAGGTTAAGGAAAAAATGGTACCTATGTACTAAAAAACACTGTTTTGAGATAATTGAGATTAAAGTAAAAAAACTGGTGAATAACGAATTCCTATTGGCACCAACAGCCTCAGAGTCATCTTTTTCAATAGCCGCCAGCTTGAAAGGCATTGCTAAAGTCATGTCTTCGCCTTTAGGCTTATCGCCTTGCTTGCCGGGCCTCTTTTGTGACCTGCCATGTCGCTTGGTCCGTAAAGTATATTCGAGTGACGTCAACTTCCCTCAGCCACTTGACGGCTTTCCAAACAGGGTTCCATCCACAAAACTTCAAAACATTGGCTTGTGCAATGCTGCCACCATTGAATAAAGGAACAGCATTCAATGGCGCCATTTTGTCGTTACGAAAATACAAACGCTTGAATGTACACACCGTACACACCTGGGAAAAACGTGCACAGTGTCTCGTGATTGTCTCGGTTGAAAAAAAAGCTATGCAATAGTTGCAAAATAATTTTTTGAGATTATCTGTTACTGGACAAGCTTTTAGGTCTTGTGTTGATTTTGTTTTGTTGGAGAATTCATCGATAAACAGGGAGTGTATCCCAAAAGGAGGCGTGGTCACCTGCTACTTGCTTTCGGAAGAAGTGATTTTCAGCGCGAAATATAGCTTTCTAAAAACACTGGGACAATGGAAAATGTACAGAAAGAACTAAACTTTTCAAATTGCGAAAAAAACTAAAATCGATTTTTTTTCAATTTTACCTTACCCTGTGCCCTTAATTGGCATCTTGGCCGTTAAACCAAAATTTCAGGAAGTAGCTCATTAGTCTTAACTAAATAATTAAGCTCAATGAAAAGAAAACTGACACTTTCACAAGGCACTTGCTAACAACAGTTAATTTCATTCACACAGAATGCTCTGTGCATGTTAATTAGGGTGCCTTGTATAAACAAGAAGACTCACGTTTCTAAATAGTACTCGAAAATTGCCCAAAGAAACATACAAAGTCACTGAAGTTCACACAAGACAACACCTCATCACTTTATATTACCTCACTGCATAAGATTCCAAGAATGCAAAAGCTAAGAAGTTAATAATATGTCAATAAATGGTAGGTACTAGGTATCACAGAATGCTTCAAAAGATCCCACCTACACAAAAT